>NC_134401.1:73250910-73549199 GCF_050003625.1 Haematobia irritans | reverse complement strand
GGGTCCATATAAATGCATATCGGGCGAAAGATATATATGGGAACTATATCTAATAGAGGTGTGCACGTGAGTAATAGTTTACTCACGCTCACGCACACTCACGACTGAAAAATCATACTCACGCACGATATTTTTTGGTAGGACTCACGCTCACGCACACTCACGAAAAGAAAATTTGTGCTCACGCACACTCACGCACGAAAACGTTGTGACTCACGAAAAATACCGTGACTCACGAAAAATATCGTGACTCACGAAATATATCGTGACTCACGAATAATTTTATGATTAATTTACCTTACCGAAGTGTCTGTAAACATGAGCATTATTAAAATCGAGAGTGTTATTAAACTCTTAACATCCCAGGTGTCACTAAAATTGTAATTGAATTTAACTCTTAAGCGTTTTATGTTGGAGAGCAGGAATATTTTCGTGAGTGTAATTCTTTACTCACGCACACTCACGAAGATATTATTTTCGTGACTCACGCTCACGCACGACATTTTGGTTTGTTAATCACGCTCACGCACACTCACGCTGTTTTCATGAGCGTGACTCACGACTCACGCACGAATCACGAAAATGTTCGTGAGTCACGACAATTTCGTGGTCACGTGCACACCTCTAATATCTAAATCTGAATCGATTTCAACCAAATTTAGCACACATAGCTACAATGCTAAATTTACTTCCTGTGCAAAATTTTAACCAAATTGGGCCAAAACCTGGCTTTTAGGACCATATTAGTCCATATCGGGCGAAATATATATATATATATATATATATATATATATTATATATATATATATATATATATATATATATATATATATATATATATATATATATATATATATATATAGATATATATATACATATATATATATATATATATATATATATATATATATATATATATATATATATATATATATATATATATATATATATATATATATATATATATATATATATATATATATATATATATATATATATATATATATATATATATATATATATATATATATATATATATATATATATATATATATATATATATATATATATATATATGGGAGCTATATCTAAATCTGAACCGATTTCAATCAAATTTTGCACACTTGACTATTCGACTAAGTGTTATGTTTGTACAAAATTTCAAGCAAATCGGTATAAAACTCTGGCTGCTGGGTCAATATTAGTGCATATCGGTCGAAAGATATATATGGGAGCTATATCTAAATCTGAACCGATTTCTTCCAAAATCAATAGGGTTCTATTCTGACCCAAATTAGGAACTTGTGCCAAACTTTGAAGGCGATTGGACTTAAATTGCGACCTAGACTTTGATCACAAAAATGTGTTCACAGACAGACGGACGGACGGACGGACAGACGGACTTGGTTATATCGACTCAGGGACCTACCCTGAGCATTATTGCCAAAGATACCATGTGTCTATCTCGTCTCCTTCTGGGTGTTACAAACATATGCACTAACTTATAATACCCTGTTCCACAGTGTGGCGCAGGGTATAAAAATATTTCTATGGAAATACAATTTTGAATATTTTTTTTATAGAAATAAAATTTTGACAAAATTTGCTATAGAAATAAAATTTTGACAAAACTTTTAATAGAAATAACATTTTGACAAAATTTTCTATAAAAACAACTTTGAAACAATTTTCTGTCAATATTCCACATATGTATACGTTATGGCCTTAAAATAAAATTAAAAACAAAATTATTTCGATTGTTCGAAATATTTCAAATAAATTGATATGGGCATTAAAATGGATCGATCCAGCCCATCTGCTAGTCTAACATTCTAGGAAACATAAAATGATAGCCGTAATTGGAAGTTAATTTTCAATTACAATCATGCTGTACATTGATCGAATGAATAACGCAATGGAAACTAATTTGCTTAAAAATTTCTTAGTTACAAAAATGTGAAGTGTTTTAAAAAATTTGGTCCTGCAAGATTTCCTCATATTACTTAATTCCGTAGACCACCATGGTGGTCAATTTTTCCCCCTTGGCTTCCCTCTAGGGCATGCAGCTTTCAGTGAGATGTTGAAGGCCTTAGTAATCCGCTCCACTGCGTGTTCGATATCTTGCACAGTGCTCATATTTGTCTCTGGTATTTCCGGTATCATCATATTGAACGATTCCCTATACCTATTCCAGTCAGCTTTCCTAACATTTGGCGGAAATATGGTCTTGGTGGTGTGAACATCAAATTTGAAACTGATGTAGCGATGATATGAGAAGCTATGTTCACTTAAAACCTGCCACTCAGATATCATTTCATTCAGTTCTTGCGAGGCCAAGGTGATGTCCAAAACCTCTTGCCTGTTTTTAGTGACAAAGGTTGCGACATCTCCCTTGTTGCAAATTACCAGATTAGTAAGCAAAATAAACTCTATTATCGACTCTCCCCTTACATTAGTATCACTACTTCCCCATATACTATGATGTGCATTCGCATCGCCTCCCATAATGAGTTTCGTCTGTGTTTTCAGTGACTCCTCCACTAAGGTCTTAATGGCACATGGAGGCATCTCCCTGTCATGTCCCATGTAGACCGAAGATACCCAATATTTGCATTTGGCTATTTCTAAACTGGCAACGACAGTGCCTGTATTGCACATTGAAGGAAGCAGAAACAAGTTGAGCTCGTTTTTAGCAGGCTCAATTACATCATCAATTTACATCATTACCAGTATATTTACTAAAATAGTTTGAACACCGGAGTACTTAATTCACATATTTTGTTTCTATAAACATATTGTTCTTGAATAAGAACTATATCTATGTCCCCTTTCATCAGGAGAACATGCAGCCTTACCATGATGGAGATTTATCTGGAGGATCCGTAGGACCATCGAGATTTTCAACAACCGTCACATCAGCCGCTTCAATCGAGCCATCAAGAATGTCCTCTTCAGATATCTCGGTGACTCTCGCAATAACCATAGGTTGAACTTTGGTAAGTTCTGAGGCAGTAGAAACCTCCTCACGCATACGGTATCTATCCATGTCTTCAACTTTGGTATCTCCATCGAATTCGCAAGAGGATCCGCTTACTTCTGATTCAGACAGAGGTTTGTCCATTTCTGAATCCTTTAGGTGATCGTTTTTATACACCTTCATTTGGATATAATGAAAGCCATAATATACACGGCCCTGGGATTTTGCTAGATGTGGCAATGACTGCGTGTTCAATATATACGCCCAACCTTCCATTCAGCTGTTGGAAGATCTGGATTGCATCATTTCAGTCTATTTGAAATAGATTCAGGGTCAGAAGGGTTTGCAGGTATCCACGCATGTGCTCTAGGTCTAGCCGGTATGTCTTTCTTCTCGACTAACTCTAGAGCAGCTCCTTCCCAAACTTCACCAATTAGTATCAGAGCAGCTTTAAAATATTCTATAGACATCTGGTCCTCAAAAGCGACTAGCTTAAGTCGTCCTTGATACGAACCAGCCTCTTGGTGCCACATCTAGCCCAGATCCAAGGACGTGTAAGTTATGGCTTTCATCCATATGAAGGTATACAAAAGCGATCAGCCAAAGGATTCCGAAACGAACAAGCCTCCGGCAGAGTTAGAAGAAGAAAAATCTTGCGAAGCCGAAGTAACATAGACATAAAAACTGCAGACATTGACGAACATCGTATGCGGGAAGTCCCTATAGGCTCAAACCTCACCAAAGCTGAACCGCGGGTTGTTGCGAGAGTCTCCGAGATCTGTGAAGAGGAAGCCCTTGATGACTCAATTGAAGCGGCTAATGTGACGCTGGTTGAAAATTTGGATGGTTCATGCAGCCTTACCATGATGGAGATTTATCTGGAGGATCCGTAGGACCATCGAGATTTTCAACAACCGTCACATCAGCCGCTTCAATCGAGCCATCAAGAATGTCCTCTTCAGATATCTCGGTGACTCTCGCAATAACCATAGGTTGAACTTTGGTAAGTTCTGAGGCAGTAGAAACCTCCTCACGCATACGGTGTCTATCCATGTCTTCAACTTTGGTATCTCCCTCGAATTCGCAAGAGGATCCGCTTACTTCTGATTCAGACAGAGGTTTGTCCATTTCTGAATCCTTTAGGTGATCGTTTTTATACACCTTCATTTGGATATAATGAAAGCCATAATATACACGGCCCTGGGATTTTGCTAGATGTGGCAATGACTGCGTGTTCAATATATACGCCCAACCTTCCATTCAGCTGTTGGAAGATTTGGATTGCATCGTTTCAGTCTATTTGAAATAGATTCAGGGTCAGAAGGGTTTGCAGGTATCCACGCATGTGCTCTAGGTCTAGCCGGTATGTCTTTCTTCTCGACTAACTCTAGAGCAGCTCCTTCCCAAACTTCACCAATTAGTATCAGAGCAGCTTTAAAATATTCTATAGACATCTGGTCCTCAAAAGCGACTAGCTTAAGTCGTCCTTGATACCAACCAGCCTCTTGGTGCCACATCTAGCCCAGATCCAAGGACGTGTAAGTTATGGCTTTCATCCATATGAAGGTATACAAAAGCGATCAGCCAAAGGATTCCGAAACGAACAAGCCTCCGGCAGAGTTAGAAGAAGAAAAATCTTGCGAAGCCGAAGTAACATAGACATAAAAACTGCAGACATTGACGAACATCGTATGCGGGAAGTCCCTACAGGCTCAAACCTCACCAAAGCTGAACCGCGGGTTGTTGCGAGAGTCTCCGAGATCTGTGAAGAGGAAGCCCTTGATGACTCAATTGAAGCGGCTAATGTGACGCTGGTTGAAAATTTGGGTGGTTCTACGGTTCCTCCAGATAAATCTTCACCATTGTAAAGCCGCTTGTGCTGCCTTAAAAGTTCTCCTGATGAAAGGAGACATAGATATAGTTCTTATTCATGAACCATACATATATAAGAACAAGATCTGTGAATTAAGCACTCCGGGTTTCAAACTTTTGCATAATACCGGTAAAGATATAAATCGAGCATGTATAATTGCTAAACACGAAATAAACTTGTTTCTGCTTCCTTCATTGTGCAATGCAGACACTGCCGTAGCCAGTCTAGAGATATCCAAATGCAAATACTGGGTATCTTCGGTCTACATGGAAAATGATAGGGAGATGCCTCCATGTGCCGTTAAGACCTTACACTGGAAGAAAAAAGGCGGTATATGGCCCTTACCGTTTGGTATTAATAAATTGATACACGTTACCTTTTAATTTTGGTACCACTTTGTATCAAATCATTTACATCCGGTATTATTGTGGTATAACTATCACAACGCTGTAACACATGATATGTAGACGTTGCGACCAATTGTAATTGGTCGCCTTGGTAGTTTAGTTTTTTTTCATGCGGCTTGTAAATAACAATAGTTTGGGATAAGGTGACGAAAATTAAATGAATTCAGTGAATATAGCGAAGTATAGGTAAGTATAATATTTTTTAGCATTATTTATGTTTTCTAATTAGATCATCCTTTAATTAGATGCGCAACTGACATACAAAAACCTTCCAAATACAACAACAGACGACTTGAGGGATGCAGTGCCTGAATTGCGGCATGGAGCTGAATTGGGAGAAAAACTCTGCATGGAGAAATTATTAGGTTTTTGTATGTGTGTTATGTATTAAATGAAGTACGTAACAAAAACATATTACGTGTGTTTTATTAAACTAAATATTATTAAACCAATACCATTTAGGTATTATTTGGTAATACCGCACTGTTTATACATTAATACCTTTATGGTATAAATACTTTCATAATACCGAATGGTACTTTCATGTTTTGTGTACCGCCTGTACCATTCGGTATTGATAACGATAATGTACGGTATCGATTTGAGCCCGTATGGTAATAATTTTTCTATGGGTGTAGTTAAGGAGTCACTGAAAGCAAATACAAAACTCATTATGGGATGCGATGCAAAGGCATATCATAGTATTTGGCGAAGTAGTGATACTAATGCAAGGGGAGAGTCGCTAATAGAGTTTATTTTGCGTACTAACCTGGTAGTTTGCAATAAGGGAAATGCACCAACCTTCGTCACCAAACACAGGCAAGAGGTGTTGGACGTCACATTGGCCTCCGTCCGGAACTGAATGATAAGATATCTGAGTGACAAGTTTTGAGGGAACATAGCTTCTCAGATTATCGCTACATCAGTTTCAGATTTGCTGTTCGTACTTCAAAGACCATATTTCCGCCAATTGTTAGGAAAGCTGATTGGAAGAGGTATAGTGAATCGTTCGATATGATGATACCGGAAATACCAGAGACAAATATGAGCACTGTGCAAGATATCGAACACGCAGTGGAGAGGATTACTAAGGCCTTCAACATCTCACTGAAAGCGCCATGCCCTAGGGGGAAAATTCGACCACCCTGGTGGTCTACGGAGTTAAGTAATATCGGGAAATTCTGCAGGCAGCTCTTTAACAAAGCAAAGTCCACCAGAGCTCCTGAGGATTGGGACACCTACAAGAAGAATCTGAGAGGATACAAGCGAGAACTGCGAAAGGCACAGCATAACTCTTGGAATTTTACTGTAGCAGTATTGAGAATACGTCCGAGGCTTCCAGACTACAGAAGGTACTAGCATCCACTAACTTAGCATATATTTCAGAAAAGTGGAGGGAAACAAAAGTCGTTTTCATACCGAAAGCGGGAAAAGCCTCTCACTCGAGTGCGAAGGATTTCCGACCAATCAGCTTATCCTCATTCCTACTTAAGACTCTGGAGAGAATGATAGACATTTATCTTAGAACTAGCGTCGATTCAAGTTTGCTCTCGAAACGACAGCATGCATACTCGAAGGGTAGGTCTACTGAGACCGCTTTGCATGAACTAGTCAGCTTTATTGAAAGCTCACAATCTGGCAATGAATACACAATCGTGGCGTTTCTAGACATCGACGGGGCATTCAATAACGTCCGTCCGAGCTCAATATTAAATGGACTGGCAACTTTGAATGTTGATCTAGGTATACTTAGGCTGCTATACGAACTGCTAATGAGGAGACGTATTTCGGCCACACTAGGACAAGCAAACATACAAAGGTATGTGAACTCCTCCCCAAGGAGGAGTTCTATGACCTCTTCTTTGGAATGTTGCTATTGTGGGAACCACCTTCCCAACACTTCTATTTTATTTACTTGTTAGTTTAAAATATTACATAATCTTAGCATGCTTCGGATTTTTGCTGAAAAATATGTTTTGGCATTTTTTTAAATAAAATTTTCAGTTTTTCGTTTTTTGAAATTAAGAGAAATTCGAAATACATTTTTTTTATTTAAATTGTAAAAGCTACCTACAAGTTGGTGACCCCTAAATAAGATTATTTCGAAGATGTCAACAGAAAACATTTCAACAAACAACAACAGTCATCCTGCAAACAATATAGGTATTGAATCCGCAAGAATCGCGAAACATCCAGCATTTTGGAAAGAAGAACCAGCCATATGGTTCTTACAAGTTGAATATGAATATGAATATGAATACCTCGTCGCAAATTTGGATCCCTCCGTACTTTTTATGGTGAAGGACTTACTGTTGGACACATCAATCACGAATTAATATGATGCGATGAAGAAACGCATAACCGATTCAGCAGAAAATCAAATCGCCGAATCAGCAGAAAATCAAATCAAGCGCATACTAAGCGGCGTAGAATTAGGTGACCAGAAACCATCGCACTGCTTACAACGATTAAAATGTTTATCAGATGGCAAGATTTCTGATGAGGTATTAAGGATTTTGTTTTTAGAGCGTTTGCCAGAGAAAATACCAAGTATTTTAGGGGTCTGTGATACTCAGGAAATAGACCAGTTAGGCGTACGAGCAGATAGAATCATGGAAACCCTCTCGACTTCAACGACATGTTTCGTCTCAAATTTGCAACAAACTAACGACCAAAATGGACAAGCTGATACCTAGAATAGATGCTTTGGAGTCCCGCTCTAGACAAAACAAGCGTTCAAACTCAAAATCCCGTAAGCAATCAAATACAAGAAGTAAGTGTTGGTACCATTTTCGGTTTGGCGAAAATGCTCGCAAATGTATTCCTCCATGTGACTTCAACACAACAAAAAACTAATTCCTCCATCGGCCACAATTTCGGCCCAAGGAGTCGATGGAGTTTGCGGTGGCCGCCTCTTTATTACCGATACAAAATCAAAAACTCAATTTTTAGTTGACACTGGGGCTGAGATCTCAGTCTATCCCTGCAAAAGTCGCAAAAATCCTCAAAAATTATCCTTTATGCAGCTAATGGAACCGAAATTAAGACATACGGTTCAATAAATCTTTCCTTGGACATAGGGTTTCGCAGATCTTTCGCATGGAGCTTTATACTGGCTGATGTTTCACGACCCATTTTGGGCGCTGATTTCCTACGTCACTTTCACCTCTTGCCAGATCTCAATTCTCGGAAACTGGTAGATGGTAATGCACTCCTCGCAATAAGTGCAACGATATGTAAAGAAGACTCTATAGGGTTAAAAATGATTTGTGGAGATCCTAACTATCATGAGCTTCTCCGAAAATATCCAGAACTAATAATGCATAACGAAAATTTTTCTTCTGACCATGGCATATATCATCATATTATTACACATGGCCCACCTGTTTTCTGTAGAAGCAGGCGCCTGGATTCCGAAAAACTTAAAGCAGCAAAAGCGGAATTTCAATATATGCTAGACAAGGGAATCATACAACCTTCCAGCAGCAACTGGGCAACCTCTTCACATGGTTAAAAAACCTAATGGTGAATGGAGACCATGTGGGGATTACAGAGCTATCAACAGTATTACGGTTCCTGATAAGTACCCTGTGCCTTATTTAACGGATTTTCAAATGCTTCTTAACGACGCAACAATATTTTCTAAGTTGGATTTAACGAAAGCATTTTACCAAGTCCCCGTTCATCCAGAGGACGTCCAAAAAAAAAGCAGTTATTACGCCATTTGGTTTATTCGAGTTTTTAAGAATGCTATTTGGATTATGCAATGCTGCACAGACGTTTCAGCGTTATATTGATGGAGTATGTAGATGCCTAGATTTTGTTTTTGTGTACATTGACGACGTTTGTATTTTCTCACGATCTCAAGAAGAGCATTTAGAGCACTTGAAAATATTATTTGAACGTTTTAAGAAATATGGAATTTTCCTTAACCCTTCAAAATGTATTTTCGGTGTAACTGAAATAGACTTTCTTGGTCACCACGTCACACCAAATGGCATTAGACCTCTACCAGAAAAAGTGGACACCATACGGCCAATCCCAATACCTAAAACAATAAGAGAACTTCGTCGATTTTTGGCAATGCTAAATTTTTATAGAAAATTTCTACCTCAGGGCGCCAAGTCGCAGTCTGTTCCCAACGATTTATTGAACGGTGAAACAAAGAAAAATGATTCTCGCGAAATAAGTTGGACTGACGAGCTAAAAGAAGCATTTAAAACTTGCAAGGAGAGTTTGTCAAAGGCATCATTCCTTACCCACCCAGTTCCAAATGCTTCATTAGTACTTGAAGTCGATGCTTCGAGCCATGCGATTGGAGCGGTGTTAGAACAATACGTCGACGGAGCATGGGAACCTCTTGGATTTTTCTCTAAAAAACTAACGTCAACACAAATGAAATATAGCACCTATGATCGTGAGCTTTTAGCAGTATTCAAAAGCGTTCAACATTTTCGTTATTTTTTGGAAGCTAGATAATTCATTATTCTAACCGATCATAAGCCATTGACTTTCGCTTTCAAACAAATGTTAGAGAAAGCCTCTCCTAGGCAGCGAAATCATTTAGATTTTGTTGCGCAATTTTCTACTGATATAAGACACATCCCAGGTTCCCAAAATGACACCACTGACACTCTATCTAGAATTGAAGCCATCAAGATACAACCATTAGACTATAGAAGATTGTCGGAATCTCAAGAAGAAGACCCGCAGCTTAAAGAGATTAAAAGTAAGAGCAAGGCGATAATTGCGGTAAATATTCCAAACACGGGCATTAAGATATGGTGCGACGTCTCAACAGGAGTTTCCCGTCCGTTTCTTCCAAACGAATTCCGAAAGCAAGCATTTCACAATATACATAGTCTTTCACATCCGGGAATACGAGCAACACGTAAACTGATCGCAAAGAAATTTTATTGGACTTCTATGAATAAAGATATTAATGAATGGGCTCGAGGTTGTTTGGAATGTCAGCGCTGCAAAATCACCAAGCACAACAAAACTGATTTTGGCAAGTTTTCACCGACAACATCTCGTTTTGTTGTGGTACATTTGGATATCGTGGGACCACTACTAGGATTTACATATCTGCTAACATGCATGGATCGTTTCAGTCGTTGACCAAAAGCAACTCCTTTGCCCGATATAAGAGCTGAAACTGTTTTCACCGCATTTTACAACAATTGGATATGTCAATACGGAATACCAAATTCCATAACCACTGATAGAGGAAGTCAATTTACAACTCACATGTTTAAAGAAATAGCTAAATTGGGCATTACACACAATTTTACAACTTCATTTCACCCCCAATCAAACGGACTTGTAGAACGTTTTCATAGAGTTTTGAAATCAGCATTAACATGTGCGGAAGATATTCAGTGTACAAAAACTCTCAACACAGTTCTACTAGGTATCAGGTCTATTACTAAAGAGGACATAGGAGAATGCCCTGCAGAAATCCTTTTTGGAGAACAAATACAACCAGCCGGCGATTTTTTTAAGGAGGATTCTACTCTAAATCCTACAGATCAACTTCATTACATAAAATTAGCAATCAGAAGCGTAAAATCGACTGAACCAAGACACCACTCAAAACCAATTGTTTTTATAAGCAATAGTTTGGAAAGCTGTTCGCATGTTTGGATAAGACAGGACGGCTATAAGAAACCATTACAACCTCGGTATAAAGGACCGTACCTTGTTCTAGATAGACGTAAAAAGACCTACGGTATTATGGTTGATGGAAAACGTCAAAACGTATCTATAGACCGAATCAAGCCTGCATTTATTTTAAATAATGAACATAATTTCAATTAGGGAGCAGAATTTCCAAAGGAGAAAAAAACCGATTTGGAAGAGTTATCAAAATCCCAGAACGATTCTAGCGTTCTTCGACGGGGGAGTACTGTGGGAACTACCATCCTAACACTTCAATTTTATTTACTTGTTAGTTTAGTGCTACATAATGTTAGCATGCTTTGGATTTTTGGTGAAAAATATGTTTTGGCATTTTTTAAAATAAAATTTTTACTTTTTTGTTTTTTGAAATTAAGAGAAATTCGAAATACATTTCTTTTATTTAAATTGTAAAAACTACCTACACTATAAACAACCATCTGGTTTCCCTAGAAAAAGGAAGGATAAAAGTCGTGGCATACGCAGACGATGTGGCTCTAGCAGTCAGGGGAAAATTCCCATCCACACTCAGATATGTTATACAGAGAGACCTCCTGATGACTGAAAAATGGGCGAAAGAGAATGGTCTTGGAGTAAATCCTGCAAAGACAGAATTAGTCATGTACTGCAAAGATCGCAAAACTCCCACGGTTAAGCCCATATCCTTAGGGGGTATTGAAATTTCCTTTGGTGAGTGTGCAAAATACCTTGGCGTTATTCTGGACAGGAAGCTGAAATTTAAGCTTAATATTGAAGAAAGAGCGAGAAAAGCCACGATAGCTTTGTACTCGTGCAAAAAGGCAAGAGGAAAAAAGTGGGGACTAAAACCGAAAATTGTGTATTGGCTATACACGGCAGTGGTTAGACCTATAATGCTATATGGTGTTGTAGTCTGGTGGCCGGCACTTCAGCAACCGACAGGTTTAGATAAAGTTCAGCGTATGGCGTGCTTGTATATCTCAGGCGCATTCAGTAAGACAGGAACAGATTCCCTTAATGTCATGCTGTATCTATTGCCTTTAGACATTTTGGCCAAACCGTCAGCTGCAACAACGGCTGTGCGGGCTATCGCTGTGGTCGGAAAAAATTTACGGTCACAGTTTCATCCTGAAAATAATGCCAGATGTGCCTATCGTAGTGGATTACACTCTGACGAAACCACTTTTCGACAAAAAGTTTGAAACTCTATTTCCCAACAGGCGTGGTGTACACAGACCCCGGGGAATATAGGATATATAGATTTCTATACTGATGGCTCCAAATTGGATGGACAAGTGGGTTTCGGAGTATATTCTAAAGATCTGGAACTTCGAGTAGCGAAAAGATTACCTAATCACTGTAGTGTTTTTCAGGCTGAAATATTAGCAATAAGAGAGGTGGCGAATTGGCAGAGTAGTAATGTTCCAAAAAATGTTGGCATTAATATATACTCAGACAGTCAACCTGCAATAAAATCCTTGGACTCTATGTTCCTCAACTCGAAAACGGTCATCGACTGCCGCAAATCTCTCAACGAGATGGCTGAACAGTACAATATTCACCTAATATGGGTGCCTGGTCATAGGAACATACCGGGGAACTGTCAAGCAGATGAGTTAGCAAGGCTAGGAACTACCTTACATATTCCATGGGAACTAGAATCTGTTGGTATGTCTCTGGCAACCTGCAAGCTCTTACTGCGTGAGAAGGCCGTCATGATGACAAATGTTCGATGGGAGAATTGCAAGGGTTGTAACGACACCAAGTAAATATGGCCCCATTTAAACTTGAACCGCACACTAGATATGCTAGTGTTCTCAAGACATCAAATATCACTTCTGATATCTGCTATAACAGGTCGCTGCCTGATAGGCGAATTTGCAAAAACTATTGGTTCGAAGTATAATGACTATTGTATGAGCTGTCATGATGCGGAAGAAAAGGAATCAATTAAACACCTCTTGTGTGAGTGTCCTGCATTTTGTGTAAGGCTTAACCGTGGGAGTTTTGCGATCTTTGAAGTATATGACTAATTCTGTCTTGGCAGGACTTAATCCAAGACCATTCTCTTTCGCCCATTTCTCAGTCATCCGGAGGGCTCTTTGTATAACATCTCTGATTGTGGATGGGAATTTTTCCCTGACTGCTGGCGCCACATCGTCTGCGTATGCCACCACTTTTATCCTTTCTTTTTCTAGGGAAACCAGAAGGTTGTTTATAGCAACATTCCAAAGAAGAGGTGATAGAACTCCTTCTTGGGGAGTGCCTCTGTTCACATGCCTTTGCATGGTTGCTTGTCCTAGTGTGGCTGAAATACGTCTCCTCATTAGCAGTTCGTCTAGCAGCCTAAGTATACCTGGATCAACATTCAGAGTTGCCAGTCCATTTAATATCGAGCTTGTATGGGAAATTTATTTAAGGAAAAACCCTTACTATTTCGTAGTTATTGAACTAAAAAATATTTACTGAAATTTTATAAGTTTTCCTTCGGCTAAGTTAATTTTCGTTTTGGTTACGAAAAATGAACTATATTATATTAAATGTTTTGAACTATATGGAAGTTAAAATGGTCCTTAAATTTACAAGACACTGTTTTCTGTGTAGGAAAGACAAAATAGTCTCCCGAGCAAAATTAAACAAAACAAAAATTCACAATTGTGTTCTTAATTTGGTTTCGGTGCTTGCGCGTAATAAATAAAAAGATATGATATAATCTTAAAGAGATGTTTTTTAAAGAACACAAATAAAGAAAGTCACGCTAGTCGTTATAACATTTGTTAACTTGTTCTTGTGGTTTCAAATCGGTTGGTCGCATACGGGGCCATTCAAGTGATTAAAACCAAATGTAATTTAAAAATGTGAGTAAAAATAGTTATAATTCTATTATAGAGCAATTATAATTATTTCATATTTTCTTTCTTATTTCAGTCGGTGTCTTAACTTCCTAGCAGCGATGGACCTTCAGAACAACAAATATGATTGTAAATGCGCCGACAAAGGAAGAGCCTGTAGGTATTTTCTGCAATTTAAATAAAAGTAATGTATTTCGAATTTCTCACAATTTTAAAACCAAACTAAAATTTTATTTAAAAAAATTACAAATCATTTTTTCACCAAATCCAAATAATGGTTATATTATTTAATATTTGAAAATAACAAGTAAATAAAATAGAGGTGTTGGGAAGGTAGTTCCCACAAGCCAATCGAAAGTAAATGCGTGTTACAACGAATATTAATATTATTTCTGTTTGTTCATATAATCATGGCTTAATTATTTTATCAAAATATAAACTAGCCTTAACTAAAAAGAATAAAAATCGATCCAGATTATCGATTTGAAGTTCTTATTTTTCTATTTTCACCCCCGTTTTCTGTGCGTAGCGATTTGCGTAGAAATTATGTGTTACTTTTCAGCTACCAAATGGGCGGTTACGGAAAATAGTCTATTGGTTATTTTGAGCGACATCTCCTCCTTAAATTCTCCGCTCAAATACAAGGGCGGTAGTCAGGATTATACTGGTTTTATGATTCTGTGACCTCTATTCATGATAGACTTCCTACTCAGATGTCTGAAATGGAGTTAGTCGAGATTCTTACCAGGAATCTTC
Source organism: Haematobia irritans (assembly GCF_050003625.1). NCBI lineage: Eukaryota > Metazoa > Arthropoda > Insecta > Diptera > Muscidae > Haematobia > Haematobia irritans. Next base: position 73,534,676 of record NC_134401.1, on the reverse strand, counting down.
GCCCTGAAATAACACAGGAATTTTTACATGTCCCTATAAATTCAAAAGCTCATTTACGAAAATTAGTGCATATGTGCGAAAATTTCTTAAATGATGCATAAGCGTAAGAAGGCCTCTGGGGAGGGGGCTTAGACCCCCAGAAAAATTTTAGCCACCCCCCCAGAATTTGGAAACCTATTTACGATTTTATATTTTTCTAAAAATTAAGAATATAGAACCGTACAAAGTTCCGCTAAAGACTTTCATGCACAATCGAATTACTTTGGTTGTGGTAGCAGTTGCCGATGGCAATGTTTGAAATCTGATATTTATAAAATAAATCTGTGGTTGAACTTTTGATTTAGTTGAATAACTAAAGCTCCTTTATCATTTTGTTTAGTCTGGTTTAGTCAATTTAATTTAAAAAAATAGTAATTGATACTATTCTTTCATAAAGTAATATCTTAATAATACTGCAAAAAGCATAGCCAAAAAGAAGTGAAAATCTTCTTTTTGGGTCCGGAAGTGGTGCAAGATTGGCGGAGAAGCGATGAATGTAATATGAAATTGTCATAGAACGAATGTCCACCGTTTCAACAGCCGTTGCAATGAATTTGCATCACTTCTTAAGTTGTGATCCAAATTCAGTGTTTTCCCAAATAATTAATTTTTGTATTTTTTATGATTTTTAATGCATTCTAACGCTTGTTTGAAACATTTTCCCTCGAATATTTTCAAAAATTCTATAAAAATTTCTATAATGAATTTAGCATTTTTGTGGCAAAATTTGAATAATTTGTACCATTTTATTTATTCTTACCTTTTTTTAAAAGAAAACAAAAAATTGCGCATTAAAATATGAAAAAATGAAGTAAAAAAACTTCCTGTGTAGTTAAAATAATTAACTTCTTTGTGAGGACATTTCTGGAAGTGCTTTTAAAGTTGTGACATTAGAACAACTCCCAATTTTTTTGCTGGGAAAAGTGTGGAATTACTTTTAGTTGCTTTATTATAAATTAATTGTCGAGTTATTTTGATGCCTATATTGTTATTCATTTTTATGAAATAAAACATTAATTGAACCTATAAGTTCAGTCTATACATTTTCAGCTAGGGGGGCTATAGCCTCCCCTAGGAAAATTGTCTAGCTACGCTAATGAAATGATCACTAAGTTAAGAAATCGTTGGTATATCGCCCTTTAGATTCATATCCACCAAAAAAACAAATATCTGAAATTTCTGTTGTTGATCAAGATACCATAATGGAATCTCCGGAATCGCTAACCAACGACTCCAGTAATATATGTGCTATTAACGCAATTTCTCCCGAATCTAAATGTTGGAATTGCGATGAAAAAGGTCATCATTGGGAAGATTGTTTAAGCGAGCGGCACATTTTTTGTTATGGCTGTGGAGCCAAAAATGTATATAAACCTAATTGTGCTACATGTATTGAAAGGAAAACAAAGTTAGGGAAAAATTTTCGATCGACGGGATTCCCAGGCAAAAATCCATAGTATATTTTACTACCAATCTTATCAAATCTGAAGATAAATCCAATATCCATGTTTCAGAAAAAAAATCTTCAAATATTACAATTTCAAAATTTTCGGAAAATTCTATAAGATTGACACCTGATTCAGAAAATGAATTTACGCCAAAAGAAAAGATAGAATCTGTAAGAAAGAATCTGTATTTCCAAACCTTCCATATCACAAACGTTTGGAGATATATATGCAAAAACGAAATGAATTATTAATACACCTGAGGTTCAAATTTCTTCCATTCATAAACCAAAACGATCCACCAAACAGAAAATATTTTCGAATGAAAAGGATTTCGAAAACATTATCAATTTCGACTATAGTATCAAGTGCTTTAGATAAACGTTTTTATGCTAGAGTATCTTTTATGAATTTTAATGAGTTTGGTCTAACGTTAGCTGTATTGACTCAGACTTAGCGTTTCACCCCTTTCACAAATACGATAATGTTTTCAAGTGTAAATCCACTGTCAGAACAGCTGATAGAATACCTCAACAAATTTTAGGTTGGATAAATGTTGATATGAAATTTAAAGGCCAAGTAAAAAAAAATAATATATTTTTAATTCCAACTATATCGACTCGTTTAATTCTTGGAATAGACTTTTGGAAAGCATTTAATTTGGTCCCAAAAATAATTAGTTCGATATATCTATAGATGCTTTTGAAGGTGATAATTTGAAAACTCCGATTGATAATTTTCCTATTGCTAACGAAGTTCGTGAAGAGCCTGAAAATACCATCGATGATAAATTTTTCCCCTTGACCAATGAACAACGTTCACAACTATATGTAGTGATTTCTATGTTTCCAAATTTCGAGAAACAAGGCCTTGGCCGAACAAGTCTCATAAAACACCACATCGATGTTGGCGAATCTAGCCCGATCAAGCAGAGATTTTACCCGGTGTCACCCGCCGTTGAGAAAGTTATATATAAAGAGATAGATAGAATGATAGAGTTAGGAGTGATAGAACCCTCTCGCCAATGAGACTGGTTCTAAAACCTGGAAAGGACGTCTATGTTTGGATGCGAGAAAGCTAAATTCAGCTACAAGAAAATATGTTTACCCGCTTCCCAACATAGATGGTATCCTTTCCAGGCTCCCAAAGGCTTTCACCATTCCAGGTAGACCCTTCTACCAATTTGTGGTGATGCCGTTTGGTCTTTGTACGGCTCCATGGACCAACTAATTCCATCCGACTTGAAACATTATACTTTCGGTTATTTGGACGATTTAGTCGTGGTGTCTGAAGATTTTTCGTCACACATTGAAACGGCAATACACCTTGCTTCGCAATTTAGAAAGGCAAATTTGACTCTTAATATTAGTAAGATTAAATTTTGCGAAGTAAATGTGAATTATTTAGGTTTTGTCATAGGACAAGGTGGAATTTCGCCAGACCCAGAAATGTTAATTTAGTTTTAAAGTGGCCAGTACCTAGGAACGTAAAGCAGGTACGAGGATTCCTTGGCTCAGCGGGATGGTACCGCCGCTTTATTGATAATTTTGAAAAAATTAAGGTGTTACTTACGACCGCTCCTGTATTGGCTAACCCCGATTTCAGTAAGACATTCTTCTTGCACTGTGATGCTAGTGATTACGGGATTGGTGCAGTGTTGGTGCAATTAGACGAAAATGGCTCCGAAAGACCAATCGCCTATATGAGTTTCAAACTCAACACTGCCCAACATAATTACAGTGTCTCAGAGCGAGAATGTCTTGCTGTAATCGAGGCTATTAAAAAATTCCAATGCTATTTAGAAATGCAGGATTTTCAAGTTATAACTGACCATGCTAGCTTAATTTGTCTTTTGAGACAGCCCGATCTCAGCGGTAGACTAGCTAGATGGGGTTTCAAACTACAGGCATATAACTTCAAGATTAGCCATCGAAAGAGTAAGGACAATATTGTGCCCGACGCTCTGTCCCGAATACCTTTTGCAGAAGTTTCGGCCTTAGAGATGTCTGGGCCTGAGGTTGATTTAAATTCTAACCATTTGTTCGATGATGATTATATCCTGACATAAAAATCGTTGATCAATACATTTACATTCGCGTTGATCATTATTCTGGAGAGGAAGACCAGGAAACCCGATGCTGGAAATTGTGGATTCCCCTCAAGTTACGGAATGATGTCATATCAAGAGCCCATGACTGCCCAGTGCGTGCACATGGAGGAATGGCAAAGACTCGTGCTAACGATTGTAATGCGTTTTTGACTTCATATGGTGTGAAACATACATACACTGCTCTTTATTCTCTACAAAGTAATTCATCTGAACGCGTTAATCGCTCACTTATTGCCGGAATAAGGGCATATTTGAATAAAGACCACCGATGTTGGGACGAAACCATTAGTGCCATTAGTTGTGCACTTAGGAATTCATTCAACGAATCCACAAATAATTCACCATATCGCGCAGTTTTTAGAATGGACATGATAACAATTGCTTCTTCATATCCACTTTTAAGGAATTTGTATCTATTGGATGAACCATTTTCACCACTTTTGAAAGACGATCGTTTGCAACTATGTCGTCAAGATATACGTAGGAAAATAAAGGAATCCTATGAAAGAAATAAGCGACAGTTGGTTAAGAAGTCGAGTTGGTCAAGAAGTTTATAGGCGGAACTTTGCCCAAAGCTCGGCTGAGAAAAAGTTGAATGCGAAACTTTCGCCCCTGTTCATAAAATGTAAAGTCCGGGAAAAGACAGGAAATCATTACTATGTCCTAGAAGGCTTGCAAGGAAAACTTGATGGAACATACCATGCAAAGGACATTAGGCCCTAATATCGAATCGCCTTTTTCCTGCTAATTCCTTTACAAAGGTAATGAATTATCTGGTTTTGTAATGGTCGATTCATTCATCTCGAAAAAAATTGTTTCTATAAATTCATAATTAATTACGAATTTATTTAACTTAACAAATTTTTTTTCCAATGTACATTAGATGTATACAGTACCCATTCGATCGATATGATATAAAATCGAAATGTGAAATAATTGCTAATATGATCGGTATGAATATCAAAGTGTCAACTTTGACATCATGTAAGAGAGGATAAAACACGTTTTTTCTCTATGGACAGTCGACCAACTTCCTTCTTCTGCTAATCGTCAAATGAGCAACACCAAGTTTCAAGTGTTAAGAAAATCAAAAAGATTGTTTTTTCATCTGTGCATTAAATAATCAAAAATTCCTGCAAGGCTCTTTACTATTTCTTTTCGCAACGTGCAACAAATATTTATAAAATAATAAATATACATTTTGGAATGATTTCCGAAATCTGAAGCTAAGCATAGCCATAAGCCATTCAGAACAGTCTTGAGGCACTCCCACGCCATGAAAGCATACCTAAAAATAATTGGAGTAAATTTTGATGTTCACCAGTCGCTGGAAAAATTATGGGAAAAATTTGGTCAAAACTCCAATCAAGATACCCGTGCGACTTTTACACCTGCCAACAATAACTTTTTCTTGAGACAATGAAAACCTTGTGCTCTTCAATCTTTTGGAATCTTACAACTGTCCTTTGGTATAAACGTCATAATAATATCTTCACAATATTTTTCAATGAGGCCCTATGATTTGGTAAATCTTCAGCAAAAGCCGTAGAATTCATCAAAATCATCCCCATGTGTACAAAGACTAGCAGTCCATGAAATTCTAAACTACTCAGGCGAGATTATACAGTGCCGTTTGTGCTTGACGTCCAAATCATCTAAACCATTTGAGACACCTATGCCATAACCGTGATCGGTATTCAAATTGCTTACCATGAATGAAATAAACTGAGTAAAAGTATCAAAAAGTTCCTTATATTCTTTAAAATATTAAAAGCTTTTTTTCAACATAAAAATCAAGAACTAAAAACATATTTCCTTACAATATTCTAATTTATTCGAACTTTTCTAATAATTAAATTTTACTTTAATTAGGTAATTATAAAAATTAGTATAAGTTACACCATGTATGAAATCAAGGGTTAAGGCAAACAAGATTTATATTTCACTAAATACCTTCACAGCATCGAACCAGAAAAGGGCCCTCTTCTACCGTCGATGGGCATTAATATGGTGAGTGGTAAATCATTTCTATTGTTGTTGTAAATATTTTTCAATGAATGTTTTGCCCTAACTACTCGTAATGTGTAAAAAATAACAATCAATGAAATTCCATCCATTCATCCTAGTATGTTAGTGAAACAAACCAAAAATAACAACAATTGTTAAACTACGATCAAATAGAGAAATAACGTAAATAATGACATATTTGAGAGTTGTCATTGGATATTGCTTTTTGCACATATTTATTTTGGTGATAAAAAAATATCTCATGATATATTTTTGTAATTTTGTATGAGACCCAGTTCAGTATGAATAGTTATTGAAATATGTGATAGGAATGGTATCATTTTAAATTACATTATAAACCTAGAAAAATCAAAGAAATCTCAAAAAGACAAAATTAAAATATCACGATAGAGATATCATTCTGTTTGAATCTGTCTCAGAATAGATATTTTCTTTGGAAATATTTATGAAATATGTATTTTTTGTTTGATCTATATATAAAATTACCATAAGCTAAGATTTTACATATGTTTGTTGAAATATGTTTTCCTTATAATTCATGAATTTAATAATAATGAAAATGTCTAAGGAGTAGAAATCTTTATAGGTGTTTTTTTTTTCAAACGGATTGTAGGATAAGGATTGCATTAAATTATCTGCTATTTAGCTTCATTTTTGGGGTTCTATAAAAATGTATTCGCTGATACAACCATAGGTAGGGTGGGTAATGAGGCGATGGGTTCTCACAACATCCAGAGAATCAAGAAGAACCTATTGGCGGATATTTTGTTTAACTTAGATTAAATATATCAGGAATCTGGGGCTTCTTTTATTTGTTATTTCCTGATTATTTCATTTCAACCGTCGAACGGAACGGACGTGTTTTTTAATAGCGGATAAAATCATCGTAATAAGTACCTACTACGAATTTCAAGTGTGGTGGGATATTAGGCCACCATGCAGAGAAATTCAAAGACATCCATTGGTGGCGACAATTTGACAAGTCGGACCTTTTCCAAGGTAACGGCATCAAAAGGAGGTAATCCCTCACGAAAGAGATTCAAAGAACGCAGAAATGCTTTGTTTATCCTAAAGAAATTAGGATCAGTCGACCCAAGCACGTTGTCGGCTAAACAAAGCGATTCCTTAAAATGGGCTCAAGGAATTCTTGAGGCTGGAAAAAGGGAACGATCACCGGATGAGCTGCCATCCTCCAAAAGGGATCAACGATCGTTTGCCTCAGTTGCTAAAGACAGCCTTGTGATGGCTATCATAAATAAAGGAGCATTGGACGGTATGGTTCCAAAGCAAATATGGGGGGAAATTGAGAATGCTTTGTCTGGCGTCTACTCACAGGTGCTGGAAAAGTTTCCCGGCCCAGATCCTCGACACCAAGAGGCTGGTTGGTATCAAGGACGATTTAAGCTAGTCGCATTTGAGGACCAGAGGTCTATAGAATGTTTTAAAGCTGCTCTGATACTAATTGGTGAAGTTTGGGAAGGAGCTGCTCTAGAGTTAGTCGAGAAGAAAGACATACCGGCTAGACCAAGAGCACATGCGTGGATACCTGCAAACCCTCCTGACCCTGAATCTATTTTAAATAGACTGAAACAATGCAATCCAGATCTTCCAACAGCTGATTGGAAGGTTGGCCGTTTGGATGAAGTGGATGGGCCAAGACGGCATGCAGTGTTTATATTGAACACTCAGTCTTTGCCACATCTAGCAAAGTCCCAGGGCCGTGTATGTTATGGCTTTCATTATATCCAAATGAAGGTGTATAAAAACGATCAGCTAAAGGATTCAGAAATGGACAAGCCTCTGTCTGAATCAGAAGTAAGCGGATCCTCTTGCGAAGTCGAGGGGGATACCAAGACATTTGAAGACATGGATAGATACCGTATGCGTGAGGAGGCTTCTACTGCCTCAGAACTCACCAAACTTGAACCTATGGTTATTGCGAGAGTCACCGATATCTCTGAAGAGGACATTCTTGATGACTCGATTGAAGCGGCTGATGTGACGGTTGTTGAAAATCTCGATGGTCCTACGATAAATGGATTCTCCAGATAAATCTTCATCATTGTAAGGCTGCATGTGCTGCCTTAAAAGTTCTCCTGATGAAAGAGGACATAGATATAGTTCTTATTCAAGAACCATATGTTTATAAAAACAAAATATGTGAATTAAGTACTCCGGGGTTCAAACTATTGCAGTATACTGGTAATGATGTAAATCGAGCCTGTATAATTGCTAAAAACGAGCTCAACTTGTTTCTGCTTCCTTCAATGTGCAATACAGACACTGTCGTTGCAAGTTTAGAAATAGCCAAATGCAAATATTGGGTATCTTCGGTCTACATGGGACATGACAGGGAGATGCCTCCATATGCCGTTAAGACCTTAGTGGAGGAGTCACTGAAAACAAAGACGAAACTCATTATGGGATGCGATGCGAATGCACATCATAGTATATGGGGAAGTAGTGATACTAATGCAAGGGGAGAGTCGCTAATAGAGTTTATTTTGCGTACTAATCTGGTAGTTTGCAACAAGGGAGATGCTGGAGGTACTATTGGACACACATTTTCCTGGAAATCAGACGGTTGAACCATGTACTGGCGGTGCCACAGTTGCTCAGCGGTCGTTTCCTGTCGAGGAAATTGTATCGGAAACTAGAATAAGATGGGCGCGAAATAGCTTTGGACCATTCAAATCCCCTGGACCTGATGGAATTACTCCGGCGCAGTTACAAGCTGTAACTGACAAAATTATCCCCTGGTTGTCGGTGATATATAAAGGATGTATCAACTTATCATATATCCCAGGAAAGTGGAGGGAAACAAAAGTCGTTTTCATACCTAAAGCGGGAAAAGCCTCTCACTCGAGGGCGAAGAATTTCCGACCAATCAGCTTATCCTCATTCCTACTTAAGACTCTGGAGAGGATGATAGATATTTATCTTAGAACTAGCATCGATTCAAGTTTGTTCTCGAAACGACAGCATGCATACTCGAAGGGCAGGTCTACTGAGACCGCACTACATGAACTAGTCAGCTTTATTGAAAGCTCACTATCTGTCAAAGAATACACAATCGTGGCGTTTCTAGACATCGAAGGGGCGTTCAATAATGTCCATCCGAGCTCGATATTAAATGGACTGACAACTCTGAATGTTGATCCATGTATACTCAGGCTGTTAGACGAACTGCTAATGAAGAGACGTATTTCAGCCACACTAGGACAAGCAAACATACAAAAGTATGTGAACAGAGGCACTCCCCAAGGAGGAGTTCTATCACCTCTTCTTTGGAATGTTGCTATAAATAGCCTTCTGGTTACTCTAGAAAAAGAAAGGATAAAAGTGGTGGCATACTAGATGATGTAGCTCTGGCAGTCAGGGGAAAATTCCCATCCACAATCAGAGATATTATTCAGAGGGCCCTCCGGATGACTGAACAATGCGCGAAAGACAATGGTCTTGGGGTAAATCCTGCAAAGACAGAATTAGTCATGTACTGCAAAGATCGCAAAACTCCCACGGTTAGGCCTATTTCCTTAGGGGGTATTGAAATTCCCTTTGGTGATTGTGCAAAATACCTTGGCGTTATTTTGGACAGGAAGCTGAACTTTAAGCTTAATATTGAAGAAAGGGCGAGGAAGGCAACTGTAGCTTTGTACTCGTGCAAAAAGGCAATAGGAAAAAAGTGGGGACTAAAACCAAAAATTGTGCATTGGCTATACACGGCAGTGGTTAGACCTATAATGCTATATGGTGTTGTTGTCTGGTGGCCGGCACTTCAGAAACCGACTGGTTTAAAGTTCAGCGTATGGCGTGTTTGTGTATTTCAGGCGCATTCAGCAAGACAGGAACAAATTCCCTTAATGTCATGCTGCATCTATTGCCTTTAGACATTTTGGCCAAACAGTCAGCTGCAACAACGGCTGTGCGGTTGCGCGAACTATCGCTGTGGTCGGAAAAAGGTTACGGTCACCGTTCTGTCCTCAAAATAATGTCAGATGTGCCTAACGTAGTGGATTACACTTTGGCGAGTCCACTTTTCGACAAAAAGTTTGAGACTCTAATCCCCAACAGTGAGGCGTGGTGCACACAGACCCCGGGGAATAAAGAATATATAGATTTCTACACTGATGGCTCCAAATTGGATGGACAAGTGGGTTTCGGAGTATATTCTAATGATCTGGAACTTCAAATAGCGAAAAGATTACCTAATCACTGTAGTGTTTTTCAGGCTGAAATATTGGCAATAAGAGAGGTGGCGAATTGGCTGAGAAGTAATGTTCCAAAAAATGTGGGCATTAATATATACTCAGACAGTCAACCTGCAATAAAATCCTTGGACTCTGTGTTCCTCAACGCGAAAACGGCCATCGATTGCCGCAAATCTCTCAATGAGATGGCTGAGCAGTACAATATTCACCTAATATGGGTGCCTGGCCATAGGAACATACCGGGGAACTGCGAAGCGGATGAGTTGGCAAGGCTAGGGACTACCTTACATATTCCAGGGGAACTAGAATTTGTTGGTATGCCCCTAGCTACCTGCAAGCTCATGCTGCGTGAGAAGGCTGTTATGATGACAAATGTTCGATGGAAGAATTGCAAGGGTTGTAACGACACCAAGCAAATAGGGCCCCATTTCAACTTAAACCGCACACTAGATATGCTAATGTTCTCGAGACGTCAGATATCACTCCTGATATCTGCTATAACGGGTCGCTGCCTGATAGGCGATTTTGCAAAAACTATTGGCGCGAAGTGTAATGACTATTGTATGAGCTGTCATGATGCGGAGGAAAAAGAATCAATTAAACACCTCTTGTGTGAGTGTCCTGCATTTTGTGTAAAGCACAAGCAACTTTTAGGAGCATATAGCTTCAGATTACTGGCGGATCTGGAAAACGTTAACTTAAGCAGTCTGCTAATATTTTTGGAACAATCTGGTTGGTTCAACAAAGAAAAATAATCAAGAAGGTTCAGCGGTTAAAACTAGAAGTGCCCATATGTAATAGGTACTTTTAGTTAATGTGGTATCACAATGGACTGAATAGTCTAAGTGAGCCTGAATCTTAATCGGGCTGCCACTTTAACCTAACCTAACCTATTTCCTGATGATCTGATCCATTTAGTTTGATTTATTTACCACAAACATATAGGAGTCTATAAAATTTCAATTATGTCGTACATATGTCGGACTTGTTAAGGAGAGGACACGAACCTCCCCACGCGACTGTTTGCTAGCCAAATCAATGGCTCCTAAAGTCCTTTTCCTAACATTATTTTATTTCAGATTTTTTTGCTTTCATAAATGTTCTGTCTGGATATATTTTGAATAATCCCTGTGTACGTTACATATGGATAGTTATCATACTCCCTTCGACACAGGTATTTTGGGTAAATATAAATCCATACCGGTTTGCGTTCTCTGGTGCAAATCAACTTCTTGAAATTTGAAATCTAAAGGTATTTTGAATCTGTGCTAAATATGGTTTATAGTAGTCCGTCTGTTCTGTCACACACAAATCAAATTTCCTGTAAACTTGTTAGTGGTAACCAATTCGAACACATAAATCCGAACTGACACTAACCCTTTTTGTTTATGTACCTTCCAGCAATTGTAACTGGAAAGCAGTCAAAAAAGCACAATGGTCGTAATTTCTATTGAATAACTGACGAAAATTTATTGATTTCCAATTGTATATATACCATGGCATCCTGGATATAAGACATCTACATGCTATCAAAGTAAAGATTATGCCACCAATGCATAATGCTGCATACGATACTGTGATGGTAACTACTCGTGTGTTTTCTATTAGAGGTGTGCACGTGAGTAATAGTTTACTCACGCTCACGCACACTCACGACTGAAAAATCATACTCACGCACACTCACGCACGATATTTTGTGGTAGGACTCACGCCCACGCACACTCACGAAAAGAAAATTTGTGCTCACGCACACTCACGCACGAAAACGTCGTGACTCACGAAAAATACCGTGACTCACGAAATATATCGTGACTCACGAATAATTTTATGATTAATTTACCTTACCGAAGTGTCTGTAAACATGAGCATTATTAAAATCGAGAGTGTTATTAAACTCTTAACATCCCAGGTGTCACTAAAATTGTAATTGAATTTAACTCTTAAGCGTTTTATGTTGGAGAGCAGGAATATTTTCGTGAGTGTAATTCTTTACTCACGCACACTCACGAAGATATTATTTTCGTGACTCACGCTCACGCACGACATTTTGGTTTGTTAATCACGCTCACGCACACTCACGCTGTTTTCAAGAGCGTGACTCACGACTCACGCACGAATCACGAAAATGTTCGTGAGTCACGACAATTTCGTGACTCACGAAAATAATATCTTCGTGAGTGTGCGTGAGTAAAGAATTACACTCACGAAAATATTCCTGCTCTCCAACATAAAACGCTTAAGAGTTAAATTCAATTACAATTTTAGTGACACCTGGGATGTTAAGAGTTCAATAACACTCTCGATTTTAATAATGCTCATGTTTACAGACACTTCGGTAAGGTAAATTAATCATAAAATTATTCGTGAGTCACGATATATTTCGTGAGTCACGGTATTTTTTGTGAGTCACGACGTTTTCGTGCGTGAGTGTGCGTGACCACAAATTTTCTTTTCGTGAGTGTGCGTGAGTCCTACCAAAAATATCGTGCGTGAGTGTGCGTGAGTATGATTTTTCAGTCGTGAGTGTGCGTGAGCGTGAGTAAACTATTACTCACGTGCACACCTCTAGTTTGGTGATATTCTGAAATAAACTGATCTCACATGAACATATCTCCGCTCCGAAAATTAACTGTAACTGAATATCAGAGCAGATGAACAGATCTTGGCTGATGACGTCAAATTTCTGCAATTTTAGTGCTGAAATTGGGAAATACTGTTGTTGGTATAGTTTGACAGCTAACATTGAGCTACAGATATTTATAACTGACAATGAATCACCAACTCGTGTCGGAACTGGAATCAGATGATACAGTTTGAAGTCGTCTAATTCTGGTAATAATAATGGTAATGATATAGTGAACACTACATGATCTTCTGTAAGTCCTCCTTTGACTTTCATTAGCTTGTACATTTCTAATAAATCGTCATCAGTGACTGGTAACCCTAAAGAGTGTGGCATATGGATCTTTATCTGTTCGATTTCTGACTGAAGTTGATCTGGGGTTAACAATAAAGGATTTATGTTCCCGTGATGGACATCAGTTAGGACGTCCAACATGCATGTTTGCATCCGTTGAATTCTATCAGCTATTAATGACACTTGCATCGTATTCAGATTGAAGTATTGAGACAATTTCATTTGATATATCTCACCACTGATTGCATGCTCTCTCTTATTTAGCTCGTTAAGTTCTTTCTCCATCTGTTCGAAGTTGTGTTTAGTTGTTGTCATACTTTGTTTCACAACATTCAGAGTTGAGTTGATAACTGAAGTCTGATCTCTCAACAGTTTCAACATGACGGTATCATCTGTTTTCATGTTTCTTATAGTTGCTGACATCTGTTCTGCGTACTCCGAGTCCAGAATACCAAACAGTGAATTAGCTAAATTTCCAACTACGTTAATAGCACCTCTTCTTATTCGCGATTTACGCAGCAGTCTATTGTCTAATTCTAGTTCTTGTTCAATTCGGTAAAAATGTTCAAGAATATGGCGACAAGATTCCTTAATCTCCATCATATCACATGTCTTTTGCAAGGAAAGAGTTTCATCACGCAACTATTTGGTATCTTTCCAATACATTGATAAGTCGTAGTAAACAATCAGATTCCATTGGCTTGTTGTAATTTTTCTTCTTCCAACTTCTTCGAAGTGAACTCCCAATTTGGATGCAAACCTTGAGGTGTTTAGGTGAGTTGATGATACAATCGGGAAGATTAAAAGTATCGCTAGCAAAGTTAAAACTAAATGGTTTGCATGTAAGCGTGTCTTCTTTCTTTCTGGTTCAGTCTCATTGACTTCATCAACACAACTGGTTGTATTTTCAATCGGAAGCAGTGCTATGTGGTGTATCGGTCTCTTGAAAGTCCCCGTTGCCGTTTTCACCTCAGCAACACGAACAATGCCATCATTTCCTGGATAAACATTAGTTATGCGTCCCAGTGGCAATTTCAATGGTGGAGTGATATCCTCCTGAATTACCACCATATTTCCTGGTTGGACGTTGGGAGATGATTTCTTCCATTTATGTCGAAGCTGAAGTTCTTGCAAGTACTCTTTTGACCATTGGTTCCAAAACTCCAGCTTCAGCCTTGATACAAGCTCCCATCTGGATATCAAGGATAACTTTCGGGAGTCTGCTTCACTATCTATTGGAGTGGTAAGTGGCTCACCAATTAGGAAGTGTCTTGGAGTCAGTGCCATTAAATCGGATGGATCACTCGACATAGGCGTCAATGGACGGAAATTCAGTATTTCCTCGTCCTCCACAACTACAGTTTCAAATTCTTCCTAAGTTGGCGAAGCAGTACCCATACTTCTTACAAGAAGATGTTTTGCAGACTTTACTGCTGCTTCCCATAAACCTCCAAGATGAAGTGCTCTTGGTGGAATAAAAATAAATTTGATTCCCTTGGAACTGGCAGCAGTCATATTTTCTTGTGCATCTGGTGAGTAAATCGCTTCAGCCAATTCTGATAGTTGATTCTTATGTTAGCTCCCACATTGTCTGAATATATGTTTTGACAGTGCCCACGACGAGCAATGAACCCTTTCAAGGCTCCAATAAATGCACTAGTCAATAGGTCAGATACAAGTTCCAAGTGTACTGCCTTAATTGCAAAACAACAAAAAACTGATATGTGCGCCTTAGTAGGCCGCTTGCCTCTTACTCTATGATGTATCCAAAATGGACCACAGTAATCAACCCCACCATTAATGAATGGACGAGCAGGAACTACGCGTGTCTGTGGCAGGTCGCCCATTATTTGTTGAAACAATTGTGGTTTTGCCCTGGTACATCTGACACATTTTTGGACAACAGATCGAGCTGTTTTTGGACAACAGATCCCTTCACCTGCCAAAACCGTTGTCTTGCTGTGTTTAATAATGCCTGGGTCCACAATGTTTGTTTTCCTCATGTAAAGAAATAAATAATAACTTCGTTATTGGGTCATTGTAAGGAAGTATCATCGGTGGTTTAACATCTTCGTGAAGGTCTGCGTTCCCTAAGCGACCTCCAACACGTATGATACCCTAAGGATCCAAATATGGACTAAGAGCATTAATACAACTTCTTTTATCCACTTCATGGCTTTCCTGCAACTGTTTGATATCGTCATAGAACTCAGATCTTTGAATCCTCCGAATGATGACGTATAGAGACTCATCTAACTCTTTTGGGGTGGGGGATATATGTGAATTTCGCTTATGTTGTTTACAAATCGGAAAAGGTATCCAATAATTCTTGCAGACGTTTGAATGAACCTCCATGATGCACTTTGTATATGATTGCATCCTGCTCTACTGCAGTAACTATAGTTGCCTTCTTCTCAATATCAGTGGGAATGGCTAAACTAGAATTATATTTTTGTGGCCACAAAGATTCCTTCCCATGAAGGAATAAAGGCCCGTGGAACCACAACTGACATTTTGGCAAGTCTACTGCAGGAAGTCCACGTGACACAATATATGCAGGGTTATCTATGGATCTTACGTGGCGCCATTGATCACGAATGCTCAAAGATTGGATTGTTGATACTCTGTTAGCCACAAATATCTTCAGAGAGGATGATTGAGCATTGATCCAGGATAAAACGATTTCAGAGTCAGTCCATAAATACACAGATTCGTTCTGAATGTTGAGATCTACTCGTACTCGTTGAGCAAGTTCTGCCGCGATGACTGCTGCAATTCTAGTCTGGGTAATGTTTGTCGCTTCAATGGCGATACTCGTGACTTTGCACACAATAATCGTACAATAATCCGATTGTCTTTGAGTGAAGCTCGAATATATGCTACTGCATCATACGCTCTTTCGGATGCATCTGCAAATACATGAAGCTGGATCTCTTTCAGAACATCGCCATTGAACATGTGTCTGGCCTTTTTGAAATTGTTCATACTGTATAGGTTGTTTCTTAGAGTTTTCCATTCTGAACAAAACGACTCAGGTAGCGGCTCATCCCAGCCTAATGAAGCTTCACAAAGTTTTTGCATAAAGATGTTTGCCTTAACCACTGCAGGTGCTAATAGACCAGGGGATCAAATAATTTCGCGAGATCGGATGTGGCGGTACGCCTAGTAACTGTTTCATGTTCGTTAAACTTGACAAGATAAGGTGCTGCTCTTGTGCCGTATGCTACCGTATTGAGAACATATTAGTCGATTGGCAGTGCAGGATCTTCACTCCAGATTATTAATTGAAACTGATGATTACTTGGATGTATTAGTATTTGTCTATACATCTTTTCAATGTCAGTAGTGAATACATATTTCGGAAAACGAAATCGAAGTAAAATGGCAAATAGATCACTTTGAACGACTGGTCCAGTATACATTAGATCGTTGAGAGATAAACCAGTTGATGTTTTCGCTGATGCATCAAACACTACTCTTAGTATCGTATTTGTGCTATCTGGCTTTAGCACACAATGATTTGGAATGAAATATTTAGGATCCATTAGATCATCAATCTTGACTCGGTGCATATGCCCAAGTCTTTCATATTCTTTCACAAACTGCACATACTGGGCGCGCAAATCTGAATTCTTCAGCAGACGTCGCTCTAAACTCATAAGTCGATTGTACGCCATTGTATATGAATCCCCTAGCGCCTGTGGGATCTCTCGAAACGGCAAACTTACAACAAACCTGCCGCTTTTATTGATTACCACGTGGTGAGCAAAATGCGCTTCACATAGATTCTCTTCTGTGCTCATAGGTTTTGATTTTGGCTCCACTTCATCAATTTTCCACAATCTTTCAATAGCTTCATCAAGCGCCTTATCTCTGTCCAAAACTGCACAGGTGGGCGTTGACAAACATCTTTCAGTATTATTGTTTCGCAGTGAACCTCCCACAACCCACCGGAGAGCAGTATTTTGAAGAACTGGTAGATTGTCTGAGAGTTTTATAGTGCCAGGTTGCATCAAATTGAAGAAAAACTCTGCTCCAAATAGAATATCTATCTTACTTTGTTTATTGAATTGCGGGTTTGCCATTTTAATATGAGGTGGCTAATTCCATTCGGATATATCTATATGGTGATTTGGTTGTGGAGGAATTATTGTAGGCAATATATATGCTTCCAAATTTGTTATGTGGCACCCATCTCTACACGCCATTTCAACATTTACCCGATGAGTCGCTCGTTTTCTGGTGCTTCCAACTCCATCAATATCAAGCGAAGCATCCATTGGTGAAATGCGCAGGTTCTGAATCAGTCGTTCACTTATGATGTTTATTTATGAACCAGAATCTAGGATCGCCACGGATTCTTGCTTGATACCATTGGGGGCCTGGATAATGATTCTTGCAGTAGCTAGCATCGCATACGCCTCGCGTCCAACAAAAGTCTCCGCCGCGGCCGAAGATACTATTGGTACGTTTGGTAAAATTGTCGTTTGTTCAGACCTTATTGGAATATGAAGCAGACTGTTGTGCTTATTCCCACATGAAGTTCCTTGGCAATTGTTTGACGCATGACCACTCTTCAGGCAATTGAAACATTATCTTCTTGATTGGGCAAATCTGACCCTATATGCTTCGCTCAATTGTTTGAATTTTGCGGACATGTAAATCATATGGTCTATGGCACCACACATTGAACATTTCGAGTTTGTCTCTTCTTTCGTTACAATCGATGACACTGCTTTAGTCGAAGTGTTCTTATCTTTCTGGCCTACAGCATCCATTGTCTGGAACTGGTGTTCCAAAAACTTCAACAAGGTCCCTACTTTCGGTGTTTCTTTCGGATTCTGTAACGACTGCTCGAATCGAATATGCAAACTTCTATCCAATTTCCTTATGAGGATTTGGACTACTATTGGATCCCAGGAACCTGTTTGCACACCCACGTTATTCAAAGCCAGTAAACACTCCCTTGTTGTGTCATGTAATCCTTTTATGGCGATCGAATTTGAAGTAGCATTTGGTGGTGTTAATATCTTATCTATGAGAGTAGCTACGATAACCCTTTTGTTATCGTACCATTCTTTCAGCATCGGCCATGCCGAGTTGTAGTTGGCTTCAGTGGTCGTCAAATGACTGATCAATCTTTCAGCTTCTCCGACGACATGCGATTCCAGGTACCACATCACCTTGTATTATGAACCATCGTTGAAAACAGGTCATAAAATTGACACCATTTGCCATAATCGCCGTCAAATTTTGGGATTATAATTTTTGGAAGGGTCACTGTTAAATGGTTCATTGGTTGAGGAGCTAGTTCGGTATTCGAACTGTCTACAATAACTTGAAGACTTGTAAGTTTCCCAAGAATTAGATTCACTAATTTTTCATAATCCTCGTGAATCGTTGTCGTGGCTGCCACAGAATCGAGTAGTAGTTCCATTGTAGCGTCGTACAACTGTTCTAGGTGTCTCCAATGGCTATCAATAGTGTGTATCTGCACTTTGCATAACTGTGGAGACGCATTTGAAGGTGTAGTGCTCTCCACATATGATCGTAAAGTATTCATATTCATTTGGAATTTTCTTATTAGTCGGGCTACTTCGTCTTTAAACCCTCCGGAACAAGCTCCAATATTTGTTTCGAGAACATCATCAACTGTATGTTGACCTATACTCATTTGTTTACCAGCTGGCATTTTTTGTCTCAGTCTGTCGGCCTCTGACTGGAATAGGGCAAGGAACTCATGTGCGAGCGACCGTACCTTCTCGTAAACCAGTTCGAAATAGTCAACACCTTCCTTTGCCATGATGGCCAATTGAAGTTTTCCGTCATTTTCATCAAATCTAGCCCAATCCTCAGACAGAACTCGATATCGTGCTTCGTAATAGGATGACTTGTCCTTCCTGCTATCCGAATCATCCTTAAAGTTACGGATACTTTTTTGGATCTTTTCTCCATGATCGATCTGTTCTTTGAACAGTTCCTTAGTAGACATTTTCGCTTCAATTTTGTTTTCTTCTCCAATTAATTTACCACCCAACGTGTTGCTAAGGAATTCGTCCTTTTCTATTCTTTACCAACTTCCACACGAAGTTGCTTATACTCGTCACCACACGTGACGATGCGTTGATCATTTCCGAGTCGCGACACTGCGTCGGATTACTTGTTTTCTGAACTGCGCGTTCTAATATTTTAACTTGCAGACTCAAGTCCTTACCACTCGTGGGGGAACTCGAATCTGGAAGTGTTAGGGGTCACCAAAAGTTCTGTCACACACAAATCAAATTTCCTGTAAACTTGTTAGTGGTAACCAATTCGAACACATAAAACCAAACTGACACTAACCCTTTTTGTTTATGTACCTTCCAGCACTTGTAACTGGAAAGCAGTCAAAAAAGCACAATGAATAACTGACGAAAATTTATTGATTTCCAATTGTATATATACCTATGAGATAGTTACATTATTGCCTATGCGTTGTACGAGAATTCATGAGTTTGCATATTGCAGTGTTTCACATGTCGTCCAAGTCATTTTTGGTGAATTGGGAAATATGGTAGCATGATCTGCTTACTCAGTAATTAACGTCCAACACTCACAAATATGGGACACTTGATCATTGACATAAATAGAATGAAATATAGAACCAAAGAAGTAAAATATGGGGAAAAGTAAAAAAACTAACCTACGACAATGTGTTCTACTTATATGTTGATGAATTTTATAATAAATAGGTTATTGACCAAATAAAGACAAAAGAAAAAAATTATATTACAGTACAATACTAAACATTAAATGAGCCGAAATCTAATACCATCATTTGATAGGGACTTCGTATACCCCGACTTTCTGATTTGAATTATTGATGGCATTGTGCATCGAACTTATTTAGAATAAAACAACAAAGATAAAAGCCCATATTTCGTGCGATCTTCCAATTTTTATATCTCGTGTAGGCATTAAAAAAGTCCAAACAGATCTAAGCAGACCCTATTACCTCAAAGATAATTTCGTTTGAGATATCTATAGAACTTAAACAAACATGTTGCAGGAAGATCCATGTACCCTCAAAAAAGTGAAAAGTGATGTAATCTTCGTATTTGCACCTTAACCGGATTGAATTCAAAATATTGTATTTTATTTATGTTTTTTAAATAATAGAAAAGTACATAAAATTACTATATACCTAAATGCAATACATTAATTACAATTTAAAAATATTCACCTTTAAAAGTACACCCTCCAGCATGGTTTGCAGAATTGACAGGCATTGGTAGTTAAATCTTTGGGACTCTTAGTATATAAGTATTTATAAATGGCGTCCGAACTGAGTACATGATGGTATGTTATACCATAAAATGGGCACACATAGCCAGTCTAAAAACGCAACCAATTAAGTCAGAAAATTAGTGTGGAGTTTTAAAAAATAAGTAAGAACATACTCGCCATCATCACATCCTTTGGGGTTTCACAGATAAAAGACAGACGTGGAGATGGATTTTAACATTAGAGCCGCTTTAAATTCGTTACATGGTTTAAACTTTTACCCTTTAAAGGTGAGTACTATGTTCGGTTTTTTCACCAAAACACTAAATTACAAGTACAAATATAATTATGAAGACTATTATATTTTGATCGAGTCTTGCCAAATAATGGATGGAAAAGATCCAAGGAATTGATTGCAAATAATTTTATATTTCTAAATTAGTTCATTAAAAAAAGTAACCGTGAAAACAAGGTGGTTTTCAGCTTGAAAACTGAACATAGTACTCAGCTTAACACAATAAAAATGTTCCACATCTATAACTCGATCTGCATTTGATCATCGTTGATCGTTTATATGACTCGTAGCAAATATGGTGTACTTAGACCAATTTCACACTGCGCGATTTGTTCATGGAAATATTTGAATATACACAGTTTTCAGTTGTTTTTATTGTTTTATACTAAAAAGACACGTTTTCCTTCAATATGCAATAATTTCTAACATTAATGGCATTTGGCAATGGCACTAAATGACAATTATGAAAGTTTTTTAAGGTTGGTTGCGAGTATCGAATTCGAAAAAAAAATTTTCAAAAGAGAGGGATTTAGTTCAGACAACTATTTACTTTTATTACAAACAAAACTTATAATAATAGTTTTTATTACAACAATCAATTTTGAACTATTAATCAATTAAAACCTACGGTTATTACACCCAAAAAATTAATAGAGAAAAGTTTACTGGATTCAAGCCGTAGCGGTGTCAAAAGTACGGTAAGTACGGATTTTCTAAATCCAAGAAGAAAATTCTTAATTTAATCCCGAAAATTTTAAGTATAGATTTCTTAATTTTAGAAATTTTCAATCGTGTTTGTGCTTGTTTTAAGTACGGAAAGTGCTTGATTTAAGCCTAGTGAAACTCTATTTAATCCTAATCTGTACTTGATTCAATCCGCATTTAAGCTTACATTAAACCCAATAGCGCTTAACTTGAGCCAAAATGAACTTGTTTTAAGCGAATTGAAGGCTTGGATCAATCTTTTTATTCTTGAATATAATTCTACTATTCTTGATTCAGGAACGATCTGTACCTGATTTAATCCCGAACCGTATTCGATAGCAAACGAAATGGAAGCCACTACCATTACAAGCAAAACAGTTTTTGGGGGTTGAAAATCGGTGAGAGCCTCGAGGAGAACAAAACTCTTTTTTGTGCTCTCATTAGCTAAGTCAGTGAGGCATATTAAGTAAGAATTTTCTTGCTTTAATCCAAAACAAGCTTAATTCAAACTTTAAGTACTTGAATTACACAAACAAGCACACTTTGTGCTTAATATGAGTATAACTTAGTATTTGCGTACTTAAAATTTTAAGTGCCAATTCAGGCTAAAAATAAAAAATAAAACTTGATTTTAGAATTCCACTTTTCTTTGGGTGTAGAAGCTAAAGAAGTAAAATCGGGAGATCGAGCTATATGGAGGCTATAGCAAATCATAGACCGATACACACCATATTCGACACACCTATTGGTGGTCCTAAAATACCTCCAGATTTTCAATTTCAGGCAAATCGAATAGAAAATAAGACCCCAAATCCGGGGTTGGTTTATATTGGGTCTATACCAAAACATGGACCCATCTTCGAACTTCCCCTGCCTGCAAACTAAAAGGAGTCTGTGTCAAAGTGCAGGACGATAGCGCTAATATTTAAAGCAGTCGCGTGATTACGACAGACTGACGGAAGTGATTATATCGTCTTAGAATTTCTCCATGATCAAGAATATATACTTTATATAGTCGGAAATCGATATTTCGATGGAATGACAAACTTATTATACCATTCTATGGTGGTGGGTAAAAAAAGTATGAAAATCCAAAACCAAAAATATTTTTGATAGCGTTTTAATTTTAAATTGTTTTCTTTTCTAAGAAATGGAAAAAAATTAAAACATATGTCTTGAGTAATTGAAAAGCCGGGATTTTTGGAAAATTTTGTGAAAGATTCGGTACACTTCCTGCACACGAAATTCCGGGACAATCGAGGAGAATCCCGGCCATCTGGCAAGCTCAAAGGCCGTATATACTTGTTTCCACTGTTTTAGTTAACGTACCCAAAAATTATTAAAATCATGAAAACTTCCTTAAAACGTAAAACTAAAATGAACTAAAATAGGATTAAATCGGATTTAGTGAAATATAGGGCTCACTTTTTTGAGTGTAGTTTTATGGATTTAATATACAAATTTTTTAAACAAACATTCCTTCAATCACTTCCATGATAAAACTACTAAATGTACTACATCACAGTCAACTGTTCACAGATGAGTACATCCAACTGTCAAAAACGTGTTTTGTTTCCAATGGTTACATTTTACATTCCACAGGTTACTATTGTCAAAAACATGTATGGTTACTATTGGTTACATAGGTAACAATTTATGGCAAATTTGAACTTCAATTTAGTTAATCGCACTTCTACCCAGTTAGTTCATCACGTAATAATTACACTAGTTTACACTCGAAATGTACACTTGATGAAAATAAACTTTTCCCAGAAAAAAAAACGTCGCCAAAAAAGTATTGAAAATGTTCTTTTTGGATCCGGAAGTGGTGCAAACTTGACTCAGAAGCGATGAATTTAACATGGGCTTCTCATAGGACAGAAGTCCTCCATTTCAACAGCCGTTACACTGAATTTTCATCACTGCTTTAGGTGTGATCCGAATTCAATATTTTGGATGTAAATTAAAAAATTCTGTGATATTTTGTCAAATAAATAAATAAATAATTTTTATAATTTGTTATAATTTTTAATGGATTCTAACGCTTGTCGGAAACGTTTGACCTCACATATTTTCAAAAATTCAGAATTTTTCAGATTGAATTTAGCATTTTTTTGTACCATTTTATGAATTCTTACTCTGTTTTTAACCTATTTGAAAAAAAGTTAAAATTACCCATTAAAAGTATGAAAACCCCAAGTTATAAAAAATTGAATTAGAAGAACTTCTTATGTTGTTAAAATAAAGAACATCATTGGGAG
Organism: Haematobia irritans; assembly: GCF_050003625.1. NCBI lineage: Eukaryota > Metazoa > Arthropoda > Insecta > Diptera > Muscidae > Haematobia > Haematobia irritans. The sequence continues at coordinate 73,511,402 of NC_134401.1, read as the reverse complement.
TGCATCTTCTGGAAGTGCTTTTAAAGTTGTGCCTTTGGAAGAACTTCCAATTTTTTTTGCTGGGTTCTTATGTATTTTGAGCTGCTGAATTCGAAAAAAAATGTTTAAAAAATTTTTATGGAACAGTTTTTGGGATATCCCGTTATTTTAAAATTATCGATATTTTTTCACTAAACACAATATATCTCGAGTTTGAAATGTCCGATTATAACGTTGTTGGTACTTCAATGAAAGGTAATAAGATGACGAATAATCGTGTGTATTTAGATCTGTGATGAGTTAAGTGGTTCAAAAGTGGTTTTCAAAAAAAATCGTATTTTACAATGGACCTTTTCCGCCTGAAGAGTATAAACCATTAAAAAAATTTCTCTTCATGATCGTATAGACGATACTCTAACGTAAGTAACAAGATCAACTAGAAAAAAACGACCGAAAAATGACGAAGTTTTTAATTGAATATTTTGTATAACTCAATTAAAATTTTAATTGGAAAAATTTTCGTGAAATATTTTTTCTGTGCAGTAACGAAATTTTTTCTTACACGTATTGCAAATTTTTTTCATACCAGTCAGTTCAATTTTATAAAACTTAATGATATTTTTTCTTAAATGGTAGTAAAAATGACAAAAAGGCAGTTTTACCGTCAGTAAGTTCATTTTTTACGGTGGTTCACGAAATTTTTACCTCTTTTAAAGAAATTTTCTACCAAATCTTTGCAATTTCAAACTATATCAGACTACACCATTTTAAGTAAAGTTGTTAACTAATTCTAAAGAGTCGCGTGAAGTGCACGGGAGTTAAAAATAATAATTATTACGAGCTTTTCATAAAATATTTGAAATTTGAACTACCTGTGTAGAAATGCGCTTAACTAAATTGTAGTTCGAAATTTGTCATAAATTAAGAGCTACGTAGGTTCTATCGGTTACGTATTACATCCCAGCAAAAAATTTGGAAGTTCTTCTAAAGGCACAACTTTAAAAGCACTTCCAGAAGATGCACTCCCAATTATATTCTTTATTTTAACTACCCAGGAAGTTCTTTTAATTCAATTTTTTATAACTTGGTTTTCTCATACTTTTAATGGTTAATTTTAACATTTTTTGTTTCAAATAGGTTAAAAACAGAGTAAGAATTCATAAAATGGTAGAAATCATTTAAATTTTATCGAAAAAAATCCTAATTCTAATCTGAAAAAATTGAGAATTTTTGAAAATATTTGTAGTCAAACGTTTCCGACAAGCGTTAGAATCCATTAAAATAATAAAAAAATTATAAAAATTATTTATTTGACAAAATATAACTAAATTTGTTTATTTACATCCAAAACATTGAATTCGGATCACACCTAAAGAAGTGATGCAAATTCAGTGCAACGGCTGTTGAAAGGGAGGACTTCCGTCCTATGACAGCCCATGTTAAATTCATTGCTTCTGCGTCAATTTTGCACCACTTCCGGATCCAAAAAGAACATTTTCATTACTTTTTTGGCGGCGCTTTTTTTTGCTGGGATGCCAGAAGTTATTATTTTCAAAAACATGTTACTACTGATTACATAGCAACATATATTTAGGAATGCAGTTTCAAGCTATCATGTGATTACAATTTTTTCATTTGAGCACAACTTTGATTGTCGGTATTTGCTAAATGGTATAGGCGTAGCTAAAGGGATTTTATTGGTTTGTCATCTCCCCCTACCAAATACCATGCAATTTTTCTTCAAACTATGATTATATATCATTGAATTAAATATTCTGGCTTCTTCCCATCTACAAGAATTCATTTTTTTCTTCTCTTTTTGAGGTGTATTCACAATGAGCACACATTGTAGCTTTTATCCCTTACAAAAATGTTGCTAGCTACGTCAATTGACAATTGTGACAAATAAAAATAAAAATTAAAAATAAAATTATTTTATTCCTAAAATTTTAAATTTTCAATTCGCTTTAAATTTATGACAGATTTTCTCATATTTCAATACATTTCCAGATTTTCTCTATTTTAAATTTCCCTCTTGTTGAACATATTGTTCAACAAATGGGAAATTTAATTCAATTTGACTGACAATCAAAGTTTCAATATGGCGAATGACATATTTGTTTTTCTAATACTAAAACTAAATTACTAAATCTGCCTTGGTTACAAGGTTACTATTGGTAACTAACATTAAAATGTAAACAAAACAAATTGAAAATAGTTAATAATTAATATTTAATAAACAAAACTGACATCTGGATGTACTTGAATTTTATTGTTTTTATTGTTTCTGTAATACTGCAACGACCTGGGAATTATTTTACCGTGATCACATCTTGGTTGTGGCAGGGACTTGGGTATAACTAGATTAAAAATAATATTTTTCTCGGTAAATTTAACAATAAACAAAAAAGCTTGGTGAAAATCATCCTATTCTAAATTGGAAATGAATAACCCATGAGCTATTAATGTAACCCACAAAAGGTCTACATCTACATCTATTCTTCGCGAATTTTTCATTAAAACAACAAAGTTTTCATTCATTTTCCTAAATTTTACGAAAAACGTCTACGAAATATTCAACATTAACTTTTCTTCGTAAGGAGTTCGTACTTTTAACGAAACTTTCTTCAAATTTGATGACTTTTGTGAAGAAGTTTTTACGAATTTACGAATATTTTACGAAACATTCTGAATTAAAATTTCTTCATAAAAAGTACGAAACTTTTTCTTTAAAACAACGAAGAAGTTTCATTGAAGTTGACAAATTTCCGGTCGCGACATATAATGTGCTTGTGTATATTTCTTTATTCAATAGTTTAATGCATGTCTATGCTACTTCCCATTTGGATGAAATATGCTATGAATAAAAGTGAAGAACCCAAACTAAAAGTTGTACAAAACCTTAAGATGTAAAGTAGTGATGACACTTTCCAAGTTGTTACTACCACCAAATGCACTTTTGACTATACAATTTTTTTCTAAAGGTTCGAACATTTTTCACAAAAAGTACGAAATTTTTTCATAAAAAGTGCGAAATGGTTTCATTAAAAGTACCTAACAACTTCATAAAAAGTATGACAAATTTTCGTAAAAAGTACGAAACAATTTCACAAAAAGAACGAAAAATTTTCATAAAACGTATGAAACTTTTTCATAAACAGCACAAAGTTGTTTCTTACAAACTACGAAAAATTTGCAAGAACTTTTCTTCGTGAAAAGAACGAAATTTTTCGTACTTTTAATGATTTTTTTTTGACTTCAACACAATGACAAATTTCGTACTTGTAACGAAATTTTTTTTAACCGACTTCATTTTTTCATGTAAAATTACTTTAAGAAAGGGAATGATGTACTGAATACATCATTCCCAAAATAGGTATCAAAAATTCCCCAAAAGTGGGGACATATATTAAAAAACGTTAGTTTTTTTTAATTATACAATTATTTTTCGAGCTTTATGGACAAATATAGATTAAGGAACATGATTAATAGAGCCATTGAAAAGAAAACGCCAGATACCAATCTATACACGCCTGGACTGTACATGTTTCGGTTCGGGCGAATGAACCTTTCCACAGCCTTTAGTATAGATCTGGCTGGGAGAGATAACTCAATTTTGGGCCCTTTATGCTAACTCCTTATGGAGAAACATTTGGGAAATTTCCTCTTACAAATTGAATCATCTTTTCTCCCACTGTACATCATCTTTTTCATATAACTTACAAGTCCCTTAATCTTATTTTTATTTCGTTTTGTTACATAGTAATGCAACAACACGAAATTTATTTTTAGAAAGCTAATTTGTTAGAATTCACCTAAGTGGTGAACAGTCGAACAATGCTTATTGTTTCTACAGTGGGAGAAAAGATGATTCAATTTGTAAGAGGAAATTTCCCAAATGTTTTCTCCATAAGGAGTTAGCATAAAGGGCCCAAAATTGAGTTATCTCTCCCAGCCAGATCTATACTAAAGGCTGTGGAAAGGTTCATTCGCCCGAACCGAAACATGTACAGTCCAGGCGTGTATAGATTGGTATCTGGCGTTTTCTTTTCAATGGCTCTATTAATCATGTTCCTTAATCTATATTTGTCCATAAAGCTCGAAAAATAATTGTATAATTAGATATAATGCATTTGGACGTCAATTGCCTGTTTCATTATCAGGCTAACATGAAATATAATAAGCAACGATGAGCCCGTCGTAAAATAGGAAAAACACGACTAATGTACGCGTTAGAATTGTTGTTGTATCCTGGAAACCAGTTTCTGTTAATTGTCATATGTTGTAGTTGACTGTAGAAACAATAAGCATTGTTCGACTGTTCACCACTTAGGTGAATTCTAACAAATTAGCTTTCTAAAAATAAATTTCGTGTTGTTGCATTACTATGTAACAAAACGAAATAAAAATAAGATTAAGGGACTTGTAAGTTATATGAAAAAGATGATGTACAGTGGGAGAAAAGATGATTCAATTTGTAAGAGGAAATTTCCCAAATGTTTTCTCCATAAGGAGTTAGCATAAAGGGCCCAAAATTGAGTTATCTCTCCCAGCCAGATCTATACTAAAGGCTGTGGAAAGGTTCATTCGCCCGAACCGAAACATGTACAGTCCAGGCGTGTATAGATTGGTATCTGGCGTTTTCTTTTCAATGGCTCTATTAATCATGTTCCTTAATCTATATTTGTCCATAAAGCTCGAAAAATAATTGTATAATTAGATATAATGCATTTGGACGTCAATTGCCTGTTTCATTATCAGGCTAACATGAAATATAATAAGCAACGATGAGCCCGTCGTAAAATAGGAAAAACACGACTAATGTACGCGTTAGAATTGTTGTTGTATCCTGGAAACCAGTTTCTGTTAATTGTCATATGTTGTAGTTGACTGTAGAAACAATAAGCATTGTTCGACTGTTCACCACTTAGGTGAATTCTAACAAATTAGCTTTCTAAAAATAAATTTCGTGTTGTTGCATTACTATGTAACAAAACGAAATAAAAATAAGATTAAGGGACTTGTAAGTTATATGAAAAAGATGATGTACAGTGGGAGAAAAGATGATTCAATTTGTAAGAGGAAATTTCCCAAATGTTTTCTCCATAAGGAGTTAGCATAAAGGGCCCAAAATTGAGTTATCTCTCCCAGCCAGATCTATACTAAAGGCTGTGGAAAGGTTCATTCGCCCGAACCGAAACATGTACAGTCCAGGCGTGTATAGATTGGTATCTGGTGTTTTCTTTTCAATGGCTCTATTAATCATGTTGCTTAATCTATATTTGTCCATAAAGCTCGAAAAATAATTGTATAATTAGATATAATGCATTTGGACGTCAATTGCCTGTTTCATTATCAGGCTAACATGAAATATAATAAGCAACGATGAGCCCGTCGTAAAATAGGAAAAACACGACTAATGTACGCGTTAGAATTGTTGTTGTATCCTGGAAACCAGTTTCTGTTAATTGTCATATGTTGTAGTTGACTGTAGAAACAATAAGCATTGTTCGACTGTTCACCACTTAGGTGAATTCTAACAAATTAGCTTTCTAAAAATAAATTTCGTGTTGTTGCATACTATGTAACAAAACGAAATAAAAATAAGATTAAGGGACTTGTAAGTTATATGAAAAAGATGATGTACAGTGGGAGAAAAGATGATTCAATTTGTAAGAGGAAATTTCCCAAATGTTTTCTCCATAAGGAGTTAGCATAAAGGGCCCAAAATTGAGTTATCTCTCCCAGCCAGATCTATACTAAAGGCTGTGGAAAGGTTCATTCGCCCGAACCGAAACATGTACAGTCCAGGCGTGTATAGATTGGTATCTGGCGTTTTCTTTTCAATGGCTCTATTAATCATGTTCCTTAATCTATATTTGTCCATAAAGCTCGAAAAATAATTGTATAATTAGATATAATGCATTTGGACGTCAATTGCCTGTTTCATTATCAGGCTAACATGAAATATAGTTAGTTTTTTGTAATTTGAATATTTTTCAGCTGTTTACTGGTAGGATGTTGAAACCTTCTACAGTTATTTAGTGGACACTTGGGGTTTTTTAAAAAAGAGATCGGCTTATTTGTTTTTTTTTAAGAAACATGCAAACAAGATTGGGAGAAATCTATAAAAAATGTCACGACAGAAAGTTTCGTAGGAATGCAGATGAGAAGTGAAATTACGGATCCACTCAACAACGGAACTTCCAAGATCAAAACACTGACCCCAATTTTTCACATTTTTTAAAAAAATAAATTGTAGTGCCCATATCTTGCGGATCCTCCAGATAAATCTTCATCATTGTAAGGCTGCATGTGCTGCCTTAAAAGTTCTCCTGATGAAAGGGGACATAGACATAGTTCTTATTCAATAACCATACGTTTATAGAAACAAAATATGTGAATTAAGTACTCCGGGGTTCAAACTATTGCAGTATACTGGTAATGATGTAAATCGAGCCTGTATAATTGCTAAAAACGAGCTTAACTTGTTTCTGCTTCCTTCAATGTGCAATGCAGACACTGTCGTTCCCAATTTAGAAATAGCTAAATGCAAATATTGGGTATCTTCGGTCTACATGGACATGACAGGGAGATGCCTCAATGTGCCGTTAAGACCTTAGTTGAGGAGTCACTGAAAACAAAGACGAAACTCATTATGGGATGCGATGCGAATGCGCATCATAGTATATGGGGAAGTAGTGATACTAATGCAAGGGGAGAGTCGCTAATAGAGTTTATTTTGCGTACTAATCTGGTAGATTGCAACAAGGGAGATGCCCCAACCTTTATCACCAAAAACAGGCAAGAGGTTTTGGACATCACCTTGGCCTCGCAAGAACTGAATGAAATGATATCTGAGTGGCAGGTTTTAAGTGAACCCAGCTTCTCAGATATCAGAAGATATCGTACACGCAGTGGAGCGGATTACTAAGGCCTTCAACATCTCACTGAAAGCTGCATGCCCTAGAGGGAAGCCAAGGGGGGAAAATCGACCACCATGGTGGTCTACGGAATTAAGTAATATGAGGAAATCTTGCAGGAAGCTCTTTAACAAGGCAAAGTCCACTAGAGCCCCTGAGGTTTGGGACGCTTACAAGAAGAATCTGAGAGGATACAAGCGAGAACTGCGAAATGCTCAGCATAACTCTTGGAATGATTACTGCAGCAGTATTGAGAATACATCCGAGGCTTCCAGGCTCCGGAAGGTTCTAGCATCCACCAACTCCGCTCCAGGTTTCATTAAAACATCAGAGGGCAATTGGACAACGTCCAGTGAGACGCTGGAGGTACTATTGGACACACATTTTCCTGGAAATCAGACGGTTGAACCAGGATCTGGCGGTGCCACAGTGGCTCAGCGGTTGTTTCCTATCGAGGAAATTGCATCGGAATCTAGAATAAGATGGGCGTTAATTAGCTTTGGACCATTCAAATCCCCCGGACCTGATAGAATTACTCTGTCGGAGTTACAAGCAGTGACTGAAAAAATTATCCCCTGGTTGTCGGCGATATATAAAGGATGTATCAACTTATCATATATCCCAGGAAAGTGGAGGGAAACAAAAGTCGTTTTCATACCTAAAGCGGGAAAAGCCTCTCACTCGAGGGCGAAGGATTTCCGACCAATAAGCTTATCCTCATTCCAATGAAGAGACGTATTTCAGCCACACTAGGACAAGCAAACATACAAAGGTATGTGAACAGAGGCACTCCCCAAGGAGGAGTTCTATTACCTCTTCTTTGGAATGTTGCTATAAATAACCTTCTGGTTACCCTAGAAAAAGAAAGAAAAGATGATGTGGCTCTAGCAGTCAGGGGAAAATTCCCATCCACAATCAGAGATATTATTCAGAGGGCCCTCCGGATAACTGAGAAATGGCGGAAAGACAATGGTCTTGGGGTAAATCCTGCAAAGACAGAACTAATCATGTACTGCAAAGATCGCAAAACTCCCACGGTTAGGCCCATTTCCTTAGGGGGTACTGAAATTTCCTTTGGTGAGTGTGCAAAATACCTTGGCGTTATTTTGGACAGGAAGCTGAATTTTAGGCTTAATATTGAAGAGAGGGCGAGAAAAGCCACGGTAGCTTTGTACTCGTGCAAAAAGGCAATAGGGAAAAAGTGGGGACTAAGACCAAAAATTGTGCATTGGCTATACACGGCAGTGGTTAGACCTATAATGCTATATGGTGTTGTAGTCTGGTGGCCGGCACTTCAGAAACCGACTTGTTTAGATAAAGTTCAGCGTATGGCGAGCTTATGTATCTCAGGCGCATTTAGTAAGACAGGAACAGACTCCCTTAATGTCATGCTACATCTATTGCCTTTAGACATTTTGGCCAAACAGTCAGCTGCAACAACGGCTGTGCGGTTGCGCGAGCTATCGCTATGGTCGGAAAAAATGTACGGTCATAGTTCGGTCCTCAAAGTAATGCCAGATGTGCCTAACGTAGTGGATTACACCCTGGCAAAACCACTTTTCGACAAAAAGTTTGAAACTCTAATTCCCAACAGTGAGGCGTGGTGTACACAGACCCCGGGGAATAAAAGATATATAGATTTCTATACTGATGGCTCCAAATTGAATGGACAAGTGGGGTTCGGAGTATATTCTAAAGATCTGGAAATTCGAATAGCGAAAAGATTACCTAATCACTGTAGTGTTTTTCAGGCTGAAATATTGGCAATAAGAGAGGTGGTGAATTGGCTGAGAAGTAATGTTCCAACAAATATTGGCATTAATATATACTCAGACAGTCAACCTGCAATAAAATCCTTGGACTCTGTGTTCCTTAACTCAAAAACGGCCATAGACTGCCGCAAATCTCTCAACGAGATGGCTGAGCAGTACAATATTCACCTAATATGGGTGCCTGGTCATAGGAACATACCGGGGAACTGTGAAGCAGATGTGTTAGCAAGGCTAGGAACTACCTTACATATTCCAGGGGAACTAGAATCTGTTGGTATGCCTCTGGCCACCTGCAAGCTCTTACTGCGTGAGAAGGCTGTTATGATGGCCAATATTCGATGGGAAAATTGCAAGGGTTGTAACGACACCAAGCAAATATGGCCCCATTTAAACTTAAACCGCACACTAGATATGCTAGTGTTCTCAAGGCGTCAGATAGCACTCCTAATATCTGCTATAACGGGTCGCTGCCTGATAGGCGAATTTGCAAAAACTATAGGTGCGAAGTATAATGACTATTGTATAAGCTGTCATGACGTGGAGGAAAAGGAATCAATTAAACACCTCTTGTGTGAGTGTCCTGCTTTTTGTGTAAGGCGTAAGCGAATTTTAGGAGCATATAGCTTTAGATTACTGGCTGACATGGAAAACGTTAACTTAAGCAGTTTGTTAATGTTTTTGGAGCAATCTGGTTGGTTCCACAAAAGTAAATAATAGAGAAGGTTCAGTGGTTAAGACTAGAAGTGCCCATATGTAATAGGTACTTTTAGTTAAATGTGGTATCACAATGGACTGAATAGTCTAAGTGAGCCTGAAATTTAATCGGGCTGCCACTTTAACCTAACCTAACCTAACCTAACCTAGGCCCATTTCCTTAGGGGGTACTGAAATTCCCTTTGGTGAGTGTGCAAAATACCTTGGCGTTATTTCGGACAGGAAGTTGAATTTTAGGCTTAATATTGAAGAGAGGGCGAGAAAAGCCACGGTAGCTTTGTACTCGTGCAAAAAGGCAATAGGGAAAAAGTGGGGACTAAAACCAAAAATTGTGCATTGGCTATACATGGCAGTAGTTAGACCTATAATGCTATATGGTGTTGTAGTCTGGTGGCCGGTACTTCACCAGCCAACAAGTTTAGACAAAGTTCAGCGTATAGCGTGTTTGTGTATCTCAGGCGCATTCAGCAAGACAGGAACAAATTCCCTTGATGTCATACTGCATCCCTTGCCTTTAGACATTTTAGCCAAACAGTCAGCTGCAACAACGGCTGTGCGGTTGCGTGAGCTATCGCTGTGGTCGGAAAACAGTTACGGTCACAGTTCGGTCCTCAAAATAATGCCAGATGTGCCTAACGTAGTGGATTACACTTTGGCGAGTCCACTTTTCGACAAAAAGTTTGAGACTCTAATTCCCAACAGTGAGGCGTGGTGTACACGGACCCCGGGGAATAAAAGATATATAGATTTCTACACTGATGGCTCCAAATTGGATGGCCAAGTGGGTTTCGGAGTATATTCTAAAGATCTGGAACTTCGAATAGCGAAAAGATTACCACATCACTGTAGTGTTTTTCAGACTGAAATATTAGCAATAAGAGAAGTGGTGAATTGGCTGAGAAGTAATGCTCCAAGCAATATTGGCATTAATATATACTCAGACAGTCAACCTGCAATAAAATCCTTGGACTCTGTGTTTCTCAACTCGAAAACGGCCATCGACTGCCGCAAATCTCTCAATGAGATGGCTGAGCAGCACAATATTCACCTAATATGGGTGTCTGGCCATAGGAACATACCGCGGAACTGCGAAGCAGACGAGTTGGCAAGGCTACCTTATATATTCCAGGGGAACGAGAATCTGTTGGTATGTCCCTGGATACCTGCAAGCTCATGCTGCGTGAGAAGGCTGTTATGATGGCAAATGTTCGATGGGAGAATTGCAAGGGCTGTAACGACACCAAGCAAATATGGCCCCATTTAAACTTAAACCGAACACTTCATATGCTAGTGTTCTCGAGACGTCAGATATCACTTCTGATATCTGCTATAATGGGTCGCTGCCTGATAGGCGATTTTGCAAAAACTATAGGCGCGAAGTATTATGACAATTGTATGAGCTGTCATACAAGGAATCAATTAACCAACTCTTGTGTAAGTGTCCTACATTTTGTGTAAAGCGCAAGCAACTTTTAGGAGCTTATAGCTTCAGATTACTGCGGATCTAGAAAACGTTAACTTAAGCAGTCTGCTAATGTTATTGGAACAATCTGGTTGGTTCAACAAAGAAAAATAATCAAGAAGGTTCAGCGGTTAAAACTAGAAGTTCCCATATGTAATAGGTACTTTTAGTTAATGTGGTATCACAATGGATACCTGAATCTTAATCGGGCTGCCACTTTAACCTAACCTATATCTTGCGAATGGTAAAAGATAATCGCACACGCACACAAACTGAGATCAAAACAATAAATATGATAGAAGTACAAACAAACAATAAATAACAAAACACGAATGAAGTAAGAGGAAGCAGCCAGCAGCACTCAAATCGATGATTTGATGAGGCAAAGGAAAAGAGAAATGTTTGTATGAATTTATTTCGCCATAAGCCGGCTATCATAAACGTTTTTTCGGAAGGTTCAAGTGTGGTACACCTTGGGTTTAGTGAACTGCCTGAATTGATTGTGATAATTGGTTGATAGTTTTGCTGCAAGTATAGGAACGTGGTAATTCCGAAACGTGAGTCCATTCAACAATCTTGCTGTTGAATGGACGCACGTTTTACAATCATTCTTTTCCTCTGTTGGCTAAGCTACTCTTGTAGTTTACTCAACACAATGGTTTTAAAGTTGAGATCAAAACAACAAATATGATTGAAGTACAAACCAACAATAAAAAAACACGAATGAAGTAAGAGGAAGCACGCTCAAAATAAACCCAGCCAACTGCATTCAAATCGATGATTTGATGGTGGCAAAGGAAAAGAAAAATGCTTGTATGAATTTATTTCGCCATAAGCCGGCTATCATAATCCTTTTTTTCGGATGGATCAAGTGTGGTTCAGTGTAGTGGTTTAGTGAACTGCCTGAATTTGTTCTGGTAATTGCTTGATTGTTTTGCTGCAAGTATAGGATGCTGACATACCGGCTAAACCTACAGCATGGATGGATACCTGCAAATCCTGAGTCAATACTAAACAGACTAAAGGAATGTAACCCAGACCTTCCAACTGCCGATTGGACGACATGCTGTGTTTATATTGAACATTGAGTCGCTGCCACATCTAGCCCAGACCCAACGACGTATAAGTTATGGCTTTCATGATATCCATATGAAGGTATACAAAAGCGATCAGCCAAAGGATTCCGAAACGAACAAGCCTCCGGTAGAGTCAGAAGAAGAAAAATCTTGCGAAGCCGAAGGAGACATAAAAACTGCAGACATTGACGAACATCGTATGCGGGAAGTCCACACAGGCTCAAACCGCACCAAAGCTGAACCGCGGGTTGTTGCGAGAGTCACCGAGATCAAATGAAGCGGGTGATGTTACGGTGGTTGAAAATTGGGGTGGTTATACGGTTCCTCCAGATAAATTTTCACCATTGTAAGGCCGCTTGTGCTGCCTTAAAAGTTCCTGTGAAATAAGAACTCCGGGTTTCAAACTTTTGCATAATACCAGTAAAGATATAAATCGATCATGTATAATTGCTAAAAACGAACTAAACTTGTTTCTACTTCCTTCATTGAGCAATGCAGACACTGTCGTAGCCAGTCTAGAGATATCTAAATGCAAATACTGGGTATCTTCGGTCTACATGGAACATGATAGGTAGATGCTTCCATGTGCCGTTAAGATCTTAGTTGAGGTGTTACTGAAAACAAAGACAAAACTCATTATGGGATGCGATGCAAGTGCACATCACAGTATTAGTGGAAGTAGTGATACTAATGCAAGGTGATACTAATGCATACTAACCCGGTAGTTTGCAATAAGGGAGATGCACCAACCTTCGTTACCAAAAACAGGCAAGAGGTGTTGGACGTCACATTGGTCTCTCCGGAACTGAATGATAAGAAATCTGAGTGACTGGTTTTGAGGGAACATAGCTTCTCAGATCATCGCTACATCAGTTTCAGATTGGCTGTTCGTACTTCAAAGACCATATTTCCGCCAAATGTTAGGAAAGCTGATTGGAATAGGTATAGGGAATAGTTCGATATGATGATACCGGAAATACCAGAGACAAATATGAGCACTGTGCAAGATATCGAAATCGCAGTGGAGAAGATTACTAAGGCCTTCAATATCTCATTGAAAGCTGCATGCCCTAGAGGGAAGCTAAGGGGGAAAATCGACGGAGTTTAGTAATATGGGGAAATCCTGCAAGAAGCTTTTTAACAAAGCAAAGTCCACCAGAGCTCCTGAGGATTGGGTTGCTTACAAGAAGAATGTGAGAGGATACAAGCGAGAACTTAGAAAGGCTCAGCATAACTCTTGGAATGTTTACTGCACCAGTATTGAGAATACGTCCGAGGCTTCCAGACTACGGAAGGTACTAGCATCCACTAACTCGGCTCCAGGTTTCATTAAAACATCGGAGGACAATTGGACAACGTCCAGTGAGGAGATGCTGGAGGTACTATTGGACACACATTTTCCTGGAAATAACACGGTTGAACCATGTTCTGGCGGTGCCACAATGGCTCAGCGGTCATTTCCTATCGAGGAAATTGTATCGGAATCTAGAATAAAATGGGCTTTAAATAGCTTTGGGCCATTCAAATGCCCCAGACCTGATGGAATTACTCCGGCGGAGGTACAAGCAGTGACTGAAAGAATTATCCCCTGGTAGACGGTGATATATAAACTTAGCATATATTCCAGAAAAATTGAGGTAAACAAAAGTCGTTTTCATACCTAAAACAGGAAAAGCCTCTCACTCCAGTCCGAAGGATTTCCGACCAATCAGCTTATACTCATACCTACTTAAGACTCTGGAGGGGATGATAGACATTTATCTTAGAACTAGCGTGGATTCAAGTTTGGTCTCGAAACGACAGCATGCATACTCGCAGGGCAGGTCTACTGAGACCGCTTTGCATGAACTAGTTAGCTTTATTGAAAGCTCACTATTTGTCAATGAAAACACAATCGTGGCGTTTCTAGACATCGAAGGGGCATTCAATAACGTCAATCCGAGCTTTATATTAAGTGACGTATTTCGGCCACACTAGGACAAGCAAACATACAAAGGTATGTGAACAGAGGCACTCCTCAAGGGGGAGTTCTATCACCTCTTCTTTGGAATGGATTTCCAAAGATCCATCTTGCAGTCTATAGGGCTTTCCCCAACTAAATTTGACAAACATTCTTTTCCTCTGTTGGCTAAGCTACTCTTATAGTTTAGTCAACACAATGGTTTTAAAGCTGAAATCAAAACAACAAATATGATTGAAGTACAAACAAACAATAAATAACAAAACACGAATGAAGTAAGAGGAAGCACGCTCAAAATAAACCCAGCCAGCAGCACTCAAATCGATGATTTGATGAGGCAAAGGAAAAGAGAAATGTTTGTATGAATTTATTTCGGCACAAGCCGGCTATCGTAAACCTTTTTTCGGAAGGTTCAAGTGTGGTTCACCTTGGGTTTAGTGAACTGCCTGAATTTATTCTGATAATTGGTTGATAGTTTTGCTGCAAGTAGAGGATGCAGATGAGGAATGTGGTAATTCCGAAACGTGCGTGCATCCAACCATTTTGCAGTCTATAAGGCTTTGCCCAAATAAATTTGACAAACATTCTTTTCCTATGTTGGTTAAGCTACTCTTGTAGTTTAGTCAACACAATGGTTTTAAAGGTGAGATCAAAACAACAAATATGAGAGAAAAAAACTTTAGAATTAAAGAAAATAATAATATACATGTTTATATAATTTAAGAAAAAAGGAAAAGAAATAATAAGTATGAAACTAAATAAATAAAACAAAAGTAAGTAGTAATAAAATCGTGCAAAATGTAGGAAAATGGACAAGGATGAATATAATGTATATATAGCAGTAAAAGATTTAATTGTGAGGTAAGAGATGCTGGAGCATATAGTTAATAATAAGAAACAATAAAGAAAGAGGTGGTTACCGACGAAAACATCAAAAAAAAAATCCACAAAATGATTTTGAATGACCGTAAAATGAAGTTGATCGAGATAGCAGAGGCCTTAAGATATCAAAGGAACGTGTTGGTCATATCATTCATCAATATTTGGATATGCGGAAGCTCTGTGCAAAGTGGGTGCCACGCGAGCTCACATTTGACCAAAAACAACAACGTGTTGATGATTCTGAGCAGTGTTTGCAGCTGTTAACACGTAATACACCCGAGTTTTTCCGTCGATATGTGACAATGGATGAAATATGACAGTCGGCTGAGTGGACAGCGACCGGTGAACCGTCTCTGAAGCGTGGAAAGACTCAAAAGTCTGCTGGCAAATTAATGGCCTCTGTTTTTTGGGATGCGCATGGAATATTTTTTATCTTGAGAAGGGAAAAACCATCAACAGTGACTATTATATGGCGTTATTGGAGCGTTTGAAGGTCGAAATCGCGGCAAAACGGCCCCATATGAAGAAGAAAAAAGTGTTGTTCCATCAAGACAATGCACCGTGCCACAAGTCATTAAGAACGATGGCAAACATTCATGAATTGGGCTTCGAATTGCTTCCCCACCCACCCTATTCTCCAGATCTGGCCCCCAGCGACTTTTCTTGTTCTCAGACCTCAAAAGAATGCTCGCAGGGAAAAAACTTTGGCTGCAATGAAGAGGTGATCGCAGAAACTGAGGCCTATTTTGAGGCAAAACCGAAGGAGTACTATCAAAATGGTATCAAAATTGGAAGGTCGTTATAATCGTTGTATCGCTCTTGAAGGGAACTATGTTGAATAAAAAAAAACGAATTTTTACAAAAAATGTGTTTTTCTTTGTTAGACCGGGGACTTATCAGCCAACCTGTTAGTTGGTGGATAGGAACAGAGACGATGTAAACAAGCAAAGCCTGTTATTGAAGCACATAGTCAATGATCAGGAGCAAAATAACAGACAG
Source organism: Haematobia irritans (assembly GCF_050003625.1). NCBI lineage: Eukaryota > Metazoa > Arthropoda > Insecta > Diptera > Muscidae > Haematobia > Haematobia irritans. The sequence continues at coordinate 73,495,635 of NC_134401.1, read as the reverse complement.
GAAAAAAAGGAGCAGGAAACAACAGTAACGGAGACAAACAGGAACAGGGACTTGTTAACAGCAGGAACAAATAGTTGGATGGATAGGAACAGAGACGATAACGCAAGCAAAGGCAGTTGTAGAATCAAATGGGATGATCAGGAACATAACAAGATCAGAATCGAAAGGTAAGAAGAGGTAGTAAACAGGAACAAAGTGTTAAGATGGACGGGAACAGAAGTCAAATATTTATGGTGTAGTTGTACAGGAATAGGTGGACAGGATGGGATTTACAGATGAGATTTATTATGTTGTACCAGGATGAATATACACGCGAATTAGGCGAACCCTAGTCTAGCATTTACAATAGACCGTTTAATTAATACAATTGAACTAGGGATAGAAAAGAAATAACATAATTCGTTGTACTCTTTTGAAATCCTATAAAAGGGATTATGTGACTCATAGTTATGCTAAAAGACAGGAAGCAATAACGGGGTCAAGTATCTTAATTGACGCACGGGAACATTAAACTGTAAAGTATTTATTAAAAATGGGGAGTCTATTTCCCCTTTCAACAATTTTACGAAGAATAAAATATACAACATAAGTCTCCTACGTCGCAAAGTAGGTAGGTTGAGTCTAGGTTAGGTTAGGTTAGGTTAGGTTAGGTGGCAGCCCGATGGATCAGGCTCACTTAGACTATTCAGTCCAGTGTGATACCACATTGGTGAACTTCTTATCACTTATCACTGAGTGCTGCCCGATTCCATGTAAAGCTCAATGACAAGGGACCTCCTTTTTATAGCCGAGTCCGAACGGCGTTCCACATTGCAGTGAAACCACTTAGAGAAGCTCGAGTCTATTAATATGTCACTCATAGCTCGGGGACAACACAATCGACCCATATTCCAATAAGGGTCTTACAAGGGAAACGAATAAGCTCTTACATAAATATGGATCATTGAACTCCTTAGACCACCTCTTGATGAATCCCAATAATGCCAATGCCTGTGTTGGGAACACAAGAATCTACATGCAGATTGAATGTCAGCTTACTATCCATCAAAACTCCTAAGTCCTTAAAAGAAGTAACATTCTCCAAAATATAATCTCCTACAGGGTAATTGGTCGGAATTAAAGTTGTCCTCAAGAACGACATTTTCCTATACTTTTTACGGTTGAGTCTCATAGAATTAAAGGTACACCATCTAACAAGCCTCTCAAAATCTTCCAGCAATTCAAACGAGTCCTTAGGTCTATCAAAAGATAAAAACAGTTTGACGTCATCTGCAAACATCAATATCGAAATAACGGACAACAGAAGGGAGATCGTTAAGATAAAGAAAAAATAGCTGGGGACCAAGGTGGCTTCCTTGAGGTACACCAGATGTCACCGAAATTTTCCTAGAATAATAACCTGCCAAATTGACCCGTTGGGTCCTATCGAACAAGTAAGATTTCCATTCCATTCCAAAGGAACCGACGGGATCCTAACTCTGTCCAATTGAAAAACCAGAAGATCATGATCAATGGTATCAAAAGCCTTACTGAAATCCGTATATAGTACATTCGTCTGACATCCATCAATAACAGATTTATAAATCTTCGTAACGAACTCTAACAAATTCGTCACAGTGGACCTTCCCCTAACAAAACCATGTTGGCACGAGGAAATAACAGAACTCACTCACTCAGACGCGTCGTAATTGGGACAGCACTAAACTTAGATACACATCTATAATTCTTAACAGTAGATCTACAACCACTTTTATGTAAAGTGTTACGTTAAAGATCGTTCAAAATTCAATTAAGAAAGAGAACTGAGCTATTCTCCAAATAAAAATATTCAAAAACAAATTCAATTTATTTGTTAAAAAATAGAAAAAAATTTACAAGTTAGTAATATCAGTAGAGATACTTATGATGTTATCTGCTTAGTGGTCCAAATCAGAGAGATCGAATTAATTACTTTTAAAATCCACTTTAGCTACCATAGTTCGATTTGAAATTTGAATTGAATGAATTCGCTCAACAAATATATTTAATTCAAAAGTGCTGCTGTTTCAATTTCATTCAATGTAAAAGCTCTCATTGATAAAAAGAACTCATTCATTGTAATGCATTGATCAGTGAAAAACAACAACAAGCTGAAGATCAGTTATTTATTGCATGTCACTCAATCTATGCATAAACATGTTGGGAGAAAGAGAATGAGTACATTTTATCAATGAGAATATTTTATCAATGAAACGATTGATATGAATGAAATGAGCAGCGAGCAATGTTAAATGCAAATTCATTGATGATAACTACACTATTGATCTATAGCATAAGTGCATATTCAACATAATGCAAATGAGTTTACATATATATCTAAATCATATTAAATATGTTAAAATGTATTTAACACAATGAAAAGAAATTTAAACTTTAATATGAATAGAAATATAAATATTAATAAGTGTATGGTGGATATGCTAATAAAATTATTTTAAAATAATTATGATTTTAGAAAAGTTTCGTGAAATCAAAAATGAAAATTATGGTGTGTTGGCGGTTTCGCCAACATAAAGATTTAATATAACTCTCCTTCCACAATTCCGGAAAGACACCAGTCGATGAAGAAATATTGAAGAGGTCAGTGAGAGGAATAAAAATCGCATCTGCACACTTCCGAAGAATAGCAGATGGTACACCATCTGGACCAGGGGAAAAACTCGGTTTCAACTTCAACAAACCCTCATAAACTTCCTCGTATGAGGAATAAAATAATATGGAATAATTGAATAAGGATAATCCCAAACTGAAACTGAGCCAGAAACATAAGAAGCCTGGAAAAAATCCGTCAACATATCCGATATGACATCGTGGCTAGATGACTCTATACCATCATATCTCATAGAAGCCCGTGACCTTACGTCTAATGTTGACAAAGTCATAAAACCTCTTCGAGTCCGTTCTCAACTTGGCCCTCATACGTTAAAAAAAAACTCTCCATAACATATATGATTCTGAACATTGTAGTAATAACGAGCGCTGACATAATTAGTATAATCCCGCAGCGAGCCCTCTTATATATCCTAAAATATCTATTCCTCGGAACAGATAAAAGCGCAATTGACTATTATAACATGGTGGACCTGAAGCAGTACCAGTACGTCTCAAACGAGGTATAGAAACAGAAAAACAGGAATTCTGTAAACTATAAAACATATCCACATCCACAGATAATTCGCCACCAAATCTATACCATATAATCGAATGCAAGTTATGCAAGAAAGCACCGAGAAATCAGTTTTCCTAAAATCATAAGTATCCAATGCACCAGAGACCGTAGACCCATTCGAATCAACAAGGATGTCCAATGACACATCTGAAGTCGGATGATGTATGTCCTCCGGCGTAATAAGAGGTGCCGTCCGAGCCACGGTTAACTCATGCGAATTGCAAAAGACCAAATCTAAGATCCTGCCATTCGAATTAAGGACATGTTATTTTGAGACAGAAATCATTGGGTCGATCAAAAAAGTCCCCGAATTCACCGATAGAAGTAGCTACTAATGTACCAGTTTCACTATACCTCGACCACAATAAATGGGGAAAATTGAAGTCACCAAAAACTATAAAAGTGTCATTAGGACGGACCCGTCCAGAAACAACACCTATATTATCCAAATGTTGCATATAAACCCTTAATCCAGAATTAGAGGGAACATAGGTGGCAGCCCGATGTATCAGGCTCACTAAGACTATTCAGTCCATTGTGATACCACAATGGTGAACTTCTCTCTTATCACAGAGTGCTGCCCGATTCCATGTTAAGCTCAATGACAAGGGACCTCCTTTTTATAGCCGAGTCCGAACGGCGTTCCACATTGCAATGAAACCACTTAGAGAAGCTTTGAAACCCTCAGAAATGTCACCAGCATGGAATAATCCACCGCTGAAAAACTTTTTGGTGTTCGGTCGAAGCAGGAATCGAACCAACGACCTTGTGTATGCAAGGCGGGCATGCTAAACATTGCACCACTGTGGCTAGGGCGAATATAACAACAATAAATGGAAACAGATCTACCAGTAAATCTCAAGCAAATACAAACAAACTCAAGCATCTCATGAATCGGAACCTCGCAGATAGAAGATTATATTGAACGATGTACCGCAATTGCAACCCCACCTCCTCTGCGAGCTAGACGATCATTCCTAAATAGTTGAAGGTCACTACAAACACACTCAGATTCATTGATACTAAATTTAAGCCAAGTCTCAGTCAGAACCAAAACATTAAAATCAGAAGAAACACTATTCAAATATAACTTACGCAATTTAGAATTAAGACCTCTAACATTCTGTATACGATCGACACTTGAGAAGTCAGTTTTTTGACCGTCCCAATAAATTTCCATTCCTGACATGTCTCGAAGTCGTACTAGGAACGAATTCACGAACTAGAACACCCTAAGGCCAAAACGATTGTCCAACCACTTCCACAAAAAGTCTATCAGGCACAAGTATCTTGGAAGACAAAATATCCCTGGAGTTCAAATTCCTAAATTTATACACTGTGCATCATTCACGTCCACCCCACTTAACCTAGAGCCTAAGTACGACATAATCCTCTCAGTAGAAGTGTCATCAGACAGTCTAGACACAAACACACTCCTACGTCTCGGTACAACAACCAGATCCTGACATCCGCCAGCGGCAACAACAGCACTAGTAACCCCTACCGAGTCAGCAACAGGCGTGAATAATCGCGGAACCACCATCGATTGCACATTCGATAAGGCCAGAACGACAGGATTACCATTCACACTAAGACGCGTTGCATCCGAAATCTCATTCGGCGATACGACAGCGACAGCCTTAGCCGTAGGAAAAGATGATCCCTGACCGACCGACAAATTCAACGGACTATCCTGGACCAAATCAATGCTCAAAGACGGTACTGCAAGCATCGACTGTAAGTCCGGTGTACTAGGCATATTCAAAGAAATATGATCAGCCCTGGGAGGAGCAGTATCAATTGGAGTAATCCTCTTCCTTTTCGGCGAATTCTCGGGCAACTTGAGATTCCTAAACATATCCTCAAATTTCTGAACCTTGCCTACAATAGACGATAACTGCCTTTTTATAACCAATATCTCCTTCTTAGCCTCAACAAAGAGCCTGTGAAAATCAATCTCCATTGGTCTCCAATTCAAACACGACCATCGAAGTCCATACGACCGATCAACAATCTTATTATAGTGCTTACCATTCAATCCGACACATTTTAGATGGGCAAGTCCATCACATAGCCAACAGGTTATCGAATGTTCATGAACGTCGGAAACATTGCAAGTACTGTAAAAACAATCCATTACAATAAATGTGTTCCTACACACAAAAAATAACTGCAAATAAATATTAACAACTTTATTTGTATGTAAAATCTGCTGATGCTCAACAAATTTGTCTATTGAATATGGGACATTTGTTGTTGAAATGTGTTTGTAGATGCTTGACAGAGGAAATAATAGAAATATTCTGAATTTTCAACAAATTGTTTTGTTGCGAAATTAGTTGACTGCTATCGATATGAAAACAAAAACAAAAATACAAGACTGGTTACGCGCACATCGTTGAAAACATCTACGAAAGCTAAAAGATGTATACGAAGTATACCGTTAGAACAAAATGAGTATGAGCACATGCACGTGTATGATAGCAAGCAAAGAGCTCATTCATCAGAGAATACAGAAAAACATTTATAAATGCCTGTAAAAAATTTATATTTTTTAAATTTGGTAGTTAAATGTGTTTGTTGTATGAGATAATTAATAAAACCGTATTAATATCGGGATTAGAGTTATTACAATTCTAATTAACTAGAATATATATCACTGGCCAAAAAGTTGTCAAAATGCTTGCAAGACCCTGGACTACTCAAATTTAAAATCGTCATACATTTACAAAACTGAGTATAGGATTTTCGACAAAAAAATGTTACATGTTCCCCGTCCAAAAATAGCATTTTGTCATATTCATTCTCTGTGTGTACTTAACAAAATATCTCCAAAGTTGTTCCGGCAATTGTGCAATATTGTTGCAATAATTCTGTCAATTTCAATTTAATTTTTTGTCAATACACCAACAAATTTGTTACAGGTCATTGATAGACTGCAACAAACCACATACAAATTTTTTCGTTCAAATTCAAAAATATTTGTTGAGGATTAAAAGTAACGTTCAACAACAAATATTTTGAACTGTTGGATGCTCAACAAATTACTTACAAATTATGTTATTGAGAACACAAATTATTTGTTGCCTTCTGATGGTAACGATTGATAACATTTTTTTGTAATAATGGTTATTAAAAGTACAAATTTGTTTGTTGCAGGAAAATTAACAAATTTTGTTATTGGTTTTCCAACAAAAATTATTGGTTCTCAAACTTATTTTTATCTATGTAGAAGTATACCTCAAAAATATCTATATTACCAAGTTGCCACCTCAGTCGAAAATAATATGGTCGTAAGTATAGCCTCTCACACTGCGCGAAACGTAGATAACAGTGATGCCAATTTGGTGCTTTTAGCCCCAAATTTAGTGCTTTTTGATTTCCCAAAAACACCAAATTGCCTTTTTAGTGCCTTTTCAAAAAAAAAAGCACCAACTTGGTGCTTTCTGGCATTTTTATTTAGTGCTTTTTCCAAGTTTAAAAGTATTAAATTTAATTGTTGATATCTTCTCATACAAAAATTCAGAATAGACTTTCAAAAGCTTAAGAAACTATATTTTAGGGTATTGAGGAAGAGTGACGAATTTCTGAACGTGATAAAGATGTCATTTAAACGTTTCTATTACATTCACAAACCACTCATAACTGAAATGAGAAATAGACTCCCTCCAAATATTAATATTTCCAAATTTAATGTCGAAAAAATGTTTTTCTCGCCTTAAAAAAAATTTAAAAGACATTACAATAGAGGTGCATATGAATTCGAAAAACGCAAACTTTTGCATTTTCAATAACTTTTGAACCATTCCAAATTTAGTCATGAAATTTGTACCAATTAAATTTCTTATCAATAATAACTACTATATTATGTACCATTATAGTTCAGAAAATAGAGGCTGAGAAAAATTAAAACTGCGTGAATTAATACACAAAAGTTTGAAGTTTTTTTAGTAGAGCATTGAAGGAATATGGTATTTTGGTGCTTTTTGCCCTTCGGGAGTTGGTATCGTTTCTCAACCGTCGAACAGAACGGACGTGTTTTTTAATAGCGGATTATTTCATAGTAATAGGTACCTATTACGAATTTCACGTGTGGTGGAAAATTAAAGCACCATGGAGCGAAATTCAAAATCATCCAGGGCCCAGTGGACGGGTATCGACTGAAGTTGCAAATTTGGGCAGTGACCAAGAGTCAGGTCCAATTAGTCGACCTGTAGACGGGTCGACAGGTGGCGACACTTTGGAAAGTCGAACCTTTTTTAAAGTAACGACATCAAAAGGAGGTAATCCCTATGAAAGAGATTCAAAGAACGCAGAAATGCTTTGTTTTTCCTAAAGAAATTAGGATCTGTTGACCCAAGCACTTTGTCGGCTAAGCAAAGTGATTCCTTAAAATGGGCCCAAGGAATTCTTGAAGCTGGCAAAAGGGAGCGATCACCGGATGAACTGTCATCCTCTAAACGGGATCAAAGATCGTTTGCTTCAGTTGCAAAAGGCAGCCTTATGATGACTATCATTAATAAAAATGGGGGAAATTGAGAACGCGATGTCTGGTGTCTACTCGGAGGTGCGAAAAAAGTTTCCCGGACCAAGTCCTCGACGGCAAGATGCTGGATGGTATCAAGGACGATATAAGTTAATAGCATTTGCGGACCAGAGGTCTATGGATTGCTTTAAAGCTGCTTTGAAGCTAATTGGTGAAGTTTGGGACGGAGCCGCTTTGGAGTTAGTCGATAGAAAAGACATACCTGCTAAACCTAGAGCACGGACTAAAGGAATGTAACCCAGATCTTCCAACCGCCGATTGGAAGGTTGGTCGTTTGTGTGAGGTGGATGGACCAAGACGACATGCGGTGTTTATATTGAATATTGAGTCGCTGCCACATCTAGCCCGGACCCATGGACGTGTAAGTTATGGCTTTCATGGTATCCATATGAAGTTATACAAAAGCGATCAGCTAAAGGAGACATAAAAACTGCAGACATTGACGAACATCGTATGCAGGAAGTCCCTACAGGCCCAAACCTCACCAAAGCTGAACCGCAGGTTGTTGCGAGAGTCACCGAGATCTGTGAAGAGGAAGCCCTTGATGACTCAATTGAAGCGGCTGATGTGACGGTGGTTGAAAATTTGGATGGTTCCTCCATATAAATCTTCACCATTGTAAGGCCGCTTGTGCTGCCTTAAAAGTTCTCCTGATGAAAGGAGACATAGAAATAGTTCTTATTCAAGAACCATACATATATATAAGAACAAGATCTGTGAATTAGCACTCCGGGTTTCAAACTTTTGCATAATACCAGTAACGATATAAATCGAGCATGTATAATTGCTAAAAATGAACTAAACTTGTTTCTGCTTCCTTAATTGGGCAATGCAGACACTGTCGTAGCCAGTCTAGAGATATCTGCAAATAAATGCAAATACTGGGTATCTTCGGTATACATGTGACATGATAGGGAGATGCCTCCAAGTGCAAGATCTTAGTTGAGGAGTCACTGAAAACAAAGACAAAACTCATTATGGGATGCGATGCAAATACACATCATAGTATTTGGGGAAGTAGTGATACTAATGCAAGGGGAGAGTCGCTAATAGAGTTCATTTGCGTACTAACCTGGTAGTTTGCAATAAGGGAGATGCACCAACCTTCGTCAGAAAAAAACAGGCAAGAGGTGTTGGACGTCACATTGGCCTCTCTGGAACTGAATGATAACATATCTGAGTGACAAGTTTTGAGGGAACATAGCTTCTCAGATCATCGCTCCATCAGTTTCAGATTGTCTGTTCGTGCTTCAAAGACCCTATTTCCGCCAATTGTTAGGAAAGCTGATTGGAAGAGTTATAGAGAATCGTTCGATATGATGATACCGGAAATACCAGAGACAAATATGAGCGCTGTGCAAGATATCGAACACGCAGTGGAGAGGATTACTAAGGCCTTCAACATCTCACTGAAAGCTGCATGCCCTAGAGGAAAGCCAAGGGGGAAAATCGACCACCATGGTGGTCTACGGAGTTAAGTAATATGGGGAAATCCTGCAGGCAGCTTTTTAACAAAGCAAAGTCCACCAGAACTCCTGAGGATTGGGACACCTACAAGAAGAATCTGAGAGGATACGAGAACTGCGAAAGGCACAGCATAACTCTTGGAATGTTTACTGTAGCAGTATTGAGAATTCGTCCTAGGCTTCCAGACTACAGAAGGTACTAGCATCTACTAACTTCGCTCCAGGTTTCATTAAAACATCGGAGGGCAATTGTACAACGTCCAGTGAGGAAACACTGGAGGTACTATTGGACTCACATTTTCCTGGAAATCAGACGGTTGAACCATGTTCTGGCGGTGCCACAGTGGCTCAGCGGTCATTTCCTATCGAGGAAATTGTATCGGAATCTAGAATAAAATGGGCGTTAAATAGCTTTGGGCCATTCAAATCCCCCGGACCTAATGGAATTACTCCGGCGGAGTTACAAACAGTGACTGAAAGAATTATCCCCTGGTTGACGATGATATATAAAGGATGTATAAACTTAGCATATATTCCAGAAAAGTGGAGCGAAACAAAAGTCGTTTTCATACCGAAAGCGGGAAAAGCCTCTCACTCGAGTGCGAAGGATTTCCGACCAATCAGCTCATCCTCATTCCTTCTTAAGACCCTGGAGAGGATGATAGACATTTATCTTAGAACTAGCGTGGATTCAAGTTTGCTCTCGAAACGACAGCATGCATACTCGAAGGGCAGGTCTACTGAGACCGCTTTGCATGAACTAGTCAGCTTTATTGAAAGCTCACTATCTGTCAATGAATACACAATCGTGGCGTTTCTAGACATCGGGAGCCACCGTGGTGCAATGGTTAGCATGCCCGCCTTGCATACATAAGGTCGTCGGTTCGATTCCTGCTTCGACCGAACACCGAAAAGTTTTTCAGCGGTGGATTATCCCACCTCAGTAATGCTGGTGACATTCCTGAGGGTTTCAAAGCTTCTCTAAGTGGTTTCATTGCAATGTGGAACGCCGTTCGGACTCGGCTATAAAAAGGAGGTCCCTTGTCATTGAGCTTAACATGGAATCGGGCAGCACTCAGTGATAAGAGAGAAGTTCACCAATGTGGTATCACAATGGACTGAATAGTCTAAGTGAGCCTGATACATCGGGCTGCCACCTAACCTAACCTAGACATCGAAGGGGCATTCAATAACGTCCGCCCGAGCTCAATATTAAATGGACTGGCAACTCTGAATGTTGATCCAGGTATACTTAGGCTGCTAGACGAACTGCTAATGAGGAGACGTATTTCAGCCACACTAGGACAAGCAAACATACAAAGGTATGTGAACTCCTCCTCAAGGAGGAGTTCTATCACCTCTTCTTTAGAATGTTGCTATAAACAACCATCTGGTTTCCCCAGAAAAAGGAAGGATAAAAGTGGTGGCATACGCAGACCATCCACACTCAGAGATGTTATACAGGGAGACCTCCGGAGAAATGGGTGAAAGGGAATGGTCTTGGAGTAAATCCTGCAAAGACAGAATTAGTCATGTACTGCAAAGATCGAAAAACTCCCACGGTTAAGCCCACCCTTAGGGGGTATTGAAATTTCCTTTGGTGAGTGCAAAATACCTGGGCGTTATTCTGGACAGGAAGCTGAACTTTAAGCTTAATATTGAAGAAAGAGCGAGAAAAGCCACGATAGCTTTGTACTCGTGCAAAAAGGCAATAGGAAAAAAGTGGGGACTAAAACCGAAAATTGTGTATTGGCTATACACGGTAGTGGTTAGACCTATAATGCTATATGTTGTTGTAGTCTGGTGGCCGGCACTTCAGCAACCGACAGTGTTAGAGAATTGTACTCTAACATTTTCTACCCCCAAACAAAAACGAAAATGAAACATAGGAACCTTTGAAATGTATAACCTTTATGTCAGAAAAATATTTTCATAGATACATTTTTTTTAAAGCATTACAATTAATTATCTTTAAACAATAAACGAGACTAATAGTTTTCATTTTCTTAAAAGTGTGGGTTGAAAATTATTACAAGAAAATTGGAACGCCTTGCAATTTGCCAATTCGTGTTTGCCAATACACAATTAATCCAAAGGCTCCCTGTTTCTTAATATGGCGTATAATCTAAGAAGTGGTCCAGCCGGACAAATTCCCTCTCGTGAACAAGCCAGTTCTGATGTTGACGAACTTAATACTACAATGTTAAACGTGGATGAAACCTCGCCTATATCCACGGAAAATGATCAATTAAGTAACATTTTAGCTGGAATTAATGACCTTGTTAGAGCTGTTGCTGAAAGTCGCCGTGATATTGATTCTATTAGAGATCAGATCCAACTGCAGCAGCAATATACAAGTATCGCCATAGGTCAATCAAATGCAATAGACGCTCGAAGACGTGAGCATATTCAACTGAATGAATACACATTTGGAAACCAACAACAAACAATTTCCCCTTTGCCACACGTAAGTTCCGATCAACTTGGAGCCACACGCTCTGGAAATATTCCGTCCGCACCAAAAATTTATGATTTGCCAGTTTTTTTCTGGCAAACCTGAAGATTGGCCCATATTTAGTGTAAATTTTAAAGGTAGCACAGAAACATTTAATTACAACAATCGTCATAACCTAATGCGTCTACAAAAAGGTCTTATTGGAGAAGCAAAAGAAGCTTTTTCTGCAATGCTCATTCATCCAAGCAATGTTGCAAACATAATGAAAGAATTGGAATTTAGATTTGGCCGTCCAGAATTGTTAGTTCGGTCCCAATTAAACATAATTCGACAATTTCCTGTAATTACACCAAAACGTATGGATCAGATAGTTAATTTTTCCACTAAAGTAAGAAATGTTGAAGTCTTTTTGAACTCTGCCAACTGTTCACACCATCTTACTAATGCAACGCTATTGGAAGAATTAGTATCTAAGCTTCCCATAGATAAGCAGTATGAATGGGCAAGATCGAGAATTACTATAAAACCATATGCCACAATGTCTGATTTCTCAAATTGGCTCGGAGAACTAGCGAACGTTGTAAGTACCATGTCATTGAATTCATTATCAAGTGCCCAAGGACGTTCCGTAATGCTCATTGAAGATAAAGAGAAAAAAGATACAGCAAAATGCTATATATGTCAAGGACAACACTCTATATATAAATGCAAGAAATTTATCGATGAATTAACAGTGAGTGCACGTTGGGAAAAAGTAAAGGAGTTAAAATTATGTTTTTGCTGTCTAAAGAAAGGACATGGTACTCCAACCTGCCGAACTAAGAAGCCCTGTGGAATTAATAACTGCAAACGCCCACATCACAAACTACTCCATGACGGCAATTCTACTCAATCCATATCAACAGAAGCGTCACAACCACTTCTCAATTGTAGAAGTCAGGATGAGGTAAGTAATCTATTTAAAATTATTCCAATTAAGATATCTCGCCCTTCTGGTTTTTTGAAGAATTTTGCCTTATTTGACGAAGGGTCATCCATCTCCCTTTTAGATGAAGAAATTGCCAAACAGCTCGGACTAAAAGGGCGCAAATCCTCACTCACTCTTCAGTGGTATGGAGAAGGGCTCTGTGAACCGAGAAGCCGTTATGCCCTAAAAAATATATACACAGTACAAAATTTGAACTTGCCCTCACAGTTTTCAGAAAAGAAAATTGTCCATATTTGAATGAATTGCCTATAAATAATTACAACGAGGTCACACCGAAACTTTTGCTTGGTCTAGATAATGCTTACCTATCTATTCTTACTGCCATTAAGGAGGTCGATGGACAATCCCCAATTGCCAGAAAGACGAAGCTGGGTTGGATTGCGTATGGCCCAACAAATAATTTTTCGTCACCTCATCCCACAGTATTGCTTTTGAAAAACCAAAAACACTCAGATGAAATGTTTAATATTGTTAATGAATTTTTTCCACCGAAAATTTTGGTACTTCTCCTGAAGTCGACCTCCTGTTATCTGATGAAGATCAAATAGGCCGGAATATTATGGAAAACACCACAAGACGTGTTGGTGACAGATTTGAAATTGGTTTACTATGGAAGAAATATCCTCCCGAACTTCCTTCAAGTTACTTTATGGCTGAAAAGAGACTTTTTGCAATTGAAAATAAAATGTGTCAAGACTCTGGCTTTTCTGAAAAATACAAATCAGAAATGAAGAAAAACATAGAAAAAGGTTATGCTCGTCCGTTGTCTGCAAAGGAAGTAGCCAACACCATGTACCCTATTAGTACTTACCGCATTTTGGTGTTGTAAACCCAAACAAGCCAAAGTGGTGTTTGACGCGGCAGCTAAAACACTTAATACATCTTTGAACTCTTCGCTGGTTAAAGGACCTGAGCATGCAAAACCATTGTTGAACATTCTACTTCAGTTTCGCCAAGGTAAAATAGCGGTTGTCGCCGATATTAGAGAAATGTTTTCTCAAGTAAAAATTCGAGCGGAAGATCAACACGCCCAACGATTCCTCTGGAGAGATGGAGACCGTAGTAAACCAATTCAACATTTTGTTATGACGTCAATGATATTTGGCGCAATCTGCTCTCCCTGTTGTGCGGAATATATAAAAAACCGAAATGCCGAAGAATATTCCAACATATACCCAAATGCTGCTACTGCTATTGTTAATAAGCACTATGTTGATGACTTTGTTTGTAGCTTTAATAACGTTGAAGAAGCCTTGGGTTTGTGCAAAGAAATTATTGAAGTCCATGCAAAAAACTTCGAGGATTTATATCAAATTGTGAAAAATTAGAAGCAGAATTGAATCCTACTGTATTAGATAACCTGAACCAAATAAACATGGAAAAACAGTCCACAACAGATAAAATTCTCGGTATGTGTTGGAATAAAAAGGAGGACTGTTTTGAATTTAAAATAAAGTTCTTCGGACTAAATTCAGAAGTTTTAAAGGGGAATCGTCTTCCAACCAAGCGTGAAATGCTCAAAATTGTTATGTCCGCTTTCGACCCCTTTGGTCTTATTGCCGATTTTTTGTTGCATGGAAAGATTTTAGTACAACACTGTTGGAAACATGACATGGATTGGGATGATATAATACCAGAGCATTTGCATAAAAAATTCACAGCATGGTGGAGAGAATTCCAAGAAATTTCAAAATTCAAAATTCCTAGATGTATTTCCTTCAATCTATATAACGCCTCCACTATTCAACTACATATTTTCGTACATGCCAGCCAAGACCCATTCGCTGCGGTTTGCTACTTAAGAGTCCTTTACCAATTTGGAACTGATGTGTCATTCATAATGGAAAAAGTTAGATGTGCCCCAAAGAAACTAATGAGTATTCCGAGGTTGGAGTTGCAGGCTGCCGTGCTTGGGGTACGTCTGGGAAAAACTTTATCCAGAAGCTATGAGTTCAATATAAATTCGATGCACTATTGGTCAGACTCTCAAACCGTAGTACAATGGATTTATTCCACAGAGTGTCGTTTCAAAGCATTCGTTAGCCATAGAATTGTACAGATTCTGAAGAACTCAGAACCAGCTCAATGGAAATGGATACCAACACACCTAAATTCAGCAGACGCTGGTACACGCCCGTTGGCTCCTCCCAAATTTGTCCATAATGGTATATGGTTGAATGGTCCAGAATTTTTAAGGGAAGATGAATCTTCGTGGCCAATCTTACAACTACAACGAAGTGATTCACAAGAAGAAGAAATTAAATCGTATCTAATAATATCCAGTAACAAAGCCCAAGTCATTGAATTTGAGAGATTTTCATCCATTCTAAAACTGAAGAGAACTATAGCATGGCTTCTACGTTTTATTAAGAAGAAACGGATTCCCGAGGACATAAATGTAAGTGAACTTAAAAAGGCTGAAGTCGTGCTATGTCGTCTCATACAATCTGAATGCTACGAACATGAAATAAAATGCCTCAAAAGGTGTCAACCAATTCCGAAGTCAAGTCCTATATATTCATTATTTCCGTATATTGACGAATATGGTCTTCTAAGAGTTCGTGGACGAATAGATGAAGCTGTTTATATGCCTCTTGATGCCAGAAGACCTATAATCTTGCCAGAAAAGCATTATGTATCTGAGTTGATTCTTCGTCATCACCACAAGAAATTACCACCAAAACATGTCCATTACTATTAATGATGTCCGACAAAAATTCTGGATACGAAAAATTAAGTCTTTGTATAATCGTATTGTCAAAAAATGCACTATTTGTAAACAAGATAAAGCAAAACCGAAACAACCGCTTATGGGACAACTTCCGCCAGACAGAGTCACGCCCTTCGTACGACCCTTTACTTATAAAGGGGTAGACCTTTTCGGTCCGTTTGATGTAACTATTGGACGTCGTACAGAGAAACGGTGGGCCGTAATTTTCACCTGTCTAACAGTCCGAGCGGCACATATAGAGTTGGCTTATGATCTTTCTGCTGATTCCTTTATACTTTGTCTAAGAAACTTTATAAACCGCCGCGGAACCCCTATACGCTTACGTAGCGATAATGGAACAACTTTTATTTCGGCTCAAAAAATTTTGAAGAAAGAAGATCGCATTGCAAATACGGATGAGTTAACTCACGAAGCCACTAAATACAACATCGAATGGATTTTTAATTGTCCATCAAATCCTAGCTCTGGTGGTTGCTGGGAAAGGCTCATCAGAATAATTAAACGCTTGTTGGCCAAGACATTAAAAGAAGAAAAACCACGACTGGAAACTTTACGAAGCGTTCTTATTGAATCCGAAAATATAATAAATAGCCGGCCATTAACAGATATTCCAACATCATCTGAAGACGATGAACCCATAACTCCTAATCACTTTCTTCTAGGTTGTCTTAATGCCACTCAGACACCAAGTGAGACAGAAGAACACATTTGTCTACGAAAGCAATGGAGAATTGCACAAAATCTAAAAAATCGAATGTGGAAAAGATGGGTTATTGAATTTCTTCCTCAACTTATACAAAAACCAAAATGGAGAGAACAAATTCAACAATTTATCTGGTGGTGAACCCATATCTGGTTCACGAGGAGGGAATGTTAGAGAATTGTACTGTAACATTTTCTACCCCCAAACAAAAACGAAAATGAAACATAGGAACCTTTGAAATGTATAACCTTTATGTCAGAAAAATATTTTCATAGATACATTTTTTATAAAGCATTACAATTAATTATCTTTAAACAATAAACGAGACAACTCTGAATGTTGATCCAGGTATACTTAGGCTGCTAGACGAACTGCTAATGAGGAGACGTATTTCGGCCACACTAGGACAAGCAAACATACAAAGGTATGTGAACTCCTCCCCAAGGGGGAGTTATATCACTTCTTCTTTAGAATGTTGCTATAAAAAACCATCAGGTTTCACCAGAAAAAGGAAGGATAAAAGTGGTGGCATACGCAGACGATGTGGCTCTAGCAGTCAGGGGAAAATTCCCATCCACACTCAGAGATGTTATACAGGTAGACCTCCGGAGAAATGGGTGAAAGAGAATGGTCTTGGAGTAAATCCTGCAAAGACAGAATTAGTCATGTACTGCAAAGATCGAAAAACTCCCACGGTTAAGCCCATATCCTTAGGGGGTATTGAAATTTCCTTCGGTGAGTGTGCAAAATACCTGGGCGTTATTCTGGACAGGAAGCTGAACTTTAAGCTTAATATTGAAGAAAGAGCGAGAAAAGCCACGATAGTTTTGTACTCGTGCAAGAAGGCAATAGGAAAAAAGTGGGGTCTAAAACCGAAAATTGTGTATTGGCTATACACGGCAGTGGTTAGATCTATAATGCTATATGGTGTTGTAGTCTGGTGGCCGGCACTTCAGCAACCGACAGGTTTAGATAAAATTCAGCGTATGGCGTGTTTGTGTATCTCAGGCGCATTCAGTACGATAGGAACAGATTCCCTTAATGTCATGCTGCATCTATTGCCTTTAGACATTTTGGCCAAACCGTCAGCTGCAACAACGGCTGTGCTGTTGCGTGAGCTAACGCTGTGGTCGGAAAAAATTTACGGTCACAGTTCGGTCCTCAAAATAATGCCAGATGTACCTATCGTAGTGGATTACACTCTGGCGAAACCACTTTTCGACAAAAAGTTTGAAACTCTAATTCCCAACAGTAAGGCGTGGTGTACACAGACAAAAGATATATAGATTTCTACACAGATGGCTCCAAATTGGATGGACAAGTGGGTTTCGGAGTATATTCTAAAGATCTGGAACTTCGAATAGCGAAAAGATTACCTAATCACTGTAGTGTTTTTCAGGCTGAAATATTAGCAATAAGAGAGGTGGCGAATTGGCTGAGAAGTAATGTTCCAAAAAATGTTGGCATTAATATATACTAAATCCTTGGACTCTGTGTTCCTTAACTCGAAAACGGCCATCGACTGCCGCAAATCTCTCAAAGAGATGGCTGGGCAGTACACTATTCACCTAATATGGGTGCCTGGCCATAGGAACATACCGGGGAACTGAGTTAGCAAGGCTATACGTATTCCAGGGGAACTAGAATCTGTTGGTATGTCTTTAGCTACCTGCAATCTCTTACTGCGTGAGAAGGCTGCCATGATGACAAATGTTCGATGGGAGAATTGCAAGGGTTGTAACGACACCAAGCAAATATGGCCCCATTTAAACTTGAGCCTGAAACTTAATCGGGCTGCCACTTTAACCTAACCTATCACTGAATAAATCTCACAGAACGAAGAGTGAAAAATAGGAAAACAAAAAAGATATGACCAAAGCCGACAACAAAACAAAACTATATTTCCACAAAGCACAAAAATGTAACAAATGTATCCGAACTTCAACACACTTGGACAACACACTCACTCTTTCAAAATAAAACACTTTTTACAGTACCATCCGTTATAAACACTTGAAATAATATGATAAAGTTTATTTAATCAGAGCACTATGTAAAACACTACTATCTTAGACCAGGGTTGCCAAATTTATTATGTTTGTTTTATGTGAACATATTATATGTTTGGAAGCATTTTGAGCCCAAAAGTATTATATGCTTGGAAGAATTTTCTCCCAAAGAAGATTGTGCTCCAACAAACAAAAATTATTTCTGCCTAATTGCATATTCCCTCACATTTTTCTCACTTCCACGACATTTTTTAGTTGTTAGCACCAACAATGTTGATGAAATTATTCAATTTTATAAATTTGTTAAATTTAACCTTCCGCCTGGACGGAGAATCGAACCGTGGGATATGTAGCTGTTATTGTCATCAATACACAATTATTGTTATAAGTTATATTTATATAGCATAGTCGGCGGCGCCTATGAGCCGATGCAAACAAAACATTATTTAAAAGAAACATACATTTATTTGCCACGTGGGGCAATGATTAGCATATCCGCCTTGCATACAAAGGGTCGTGGTTTCAATCGCTCCGACCGAACACCAATTTTTTTATACCCAGCGCCACACTGTGGAACAGGGTATTATAAGTTAGTGCATATGTTTTTAACACCCAGAAGGAGACGCGATAAACACATGCTATCTTTGGCAATAATGCTCAGGGTAGGTCCCTGAGTCGATACAACCAAGTCCGTCTGTCCGTCCGTCCGTCCGTCTGTCTGTGAACACATTTTTGTGATCAAAGTCTAGGTCGCAATTTAAGTCCAATCGCCTTCAAATTTGGCACAAGTTCCTAATTTGGGTCAGAATAGAACCCTATTGATTTTGGAAGAAATCGGTTCACATTTAGATATAGCTCCCATATATATCTTTCGACCGATATGCACTAATATTGACCCAGCAGCCAGAGTTTTATACCGATTTGCTTGAAATTTTGTACAAACATAACACTTAGTCGAATAGTCAAGTGTGCAAAATTTGATTGAAATCGGTTCAGATTTAGATATAGCTCCCATATATATATTTCGCCCGATATGGACTAATATGGTCCTAAAAGCCAGAGTTTTGGCCCAATTTGGTTAAAATTTTGCACAGGGAGTAGATTCAGATTTAGATATAGCTCCGATATATATCTTTCGCCCGATATGCATTTATATGGACCCAGAAGCCAGAGTTTTATACCGATTAGCTTGAAATTTTGCACAAGGAGGACAATTGGTAGTATGGTCATGTGTGCCAAATTTGATTGAAATCGGTTCAGATTTATATATAGCTTCCATATATATTTTTCGCCCGATATGGACTTATATGGCCCCAGAAGCCAGTGTTTTGGCCCAATTTGGTTGAAATTTTTGCACTAGGAGTACAATTAGTAATATAGGCATGTGTGCCAAATTCGATTGAAATCGGTTCAGATTTAGATATAGCTCCCATATATCGATATATAGTCGAAAAGTTGTAAAATGAATCTAATATTCCTAAACTTCTAATACATATATATCGAGCGATAAATCATAAATAAACTTTTGCGACGTTTCCTTAAAATTGCTTCCGATATAAATGTTTCCCATATTTATACCCTGCGCCACACTGTGGAACAGGGTATTATCAGTTAGTGCATATGTTTGTAACACCCAGAAGGAGACGAGATAGACACATGGTGTCTTTGGCAATAATGCTCAGGGTGGGTCCCTGAGTCGATATAACCATGTTCGTCTGTCCGTCCGTCCGTCCCTCCGTCTGTCTGTGAACACATTTTTGTGATCAAAGTCTAGGTTGCAATTTAAGTCCAATCGCCTTTAAATTTGGCACATGTTCCTAATTTGGGTCAGAATAGAACCCTATTGATTTTGGAAGCAATCGGTTCAGATTTAGATATAGCTCCCATATATATCTTTCGCCCGATATCCAGCAGCCAGAGTTTTATACCGATTTGCTTGAAATTTTGTACAAACATAACACTTAGTCGTATAGTCAAGTGTGCAAAATTTGATTGAAATCGGTTCAGATTTAGATATAGCTTCCATATATATTCTTCGCCCGATATGGACTTATATGGCCCCAGAAGCCAAAGTTTTGGCCCAATTTGGTTGAAATTTTGCACTAGAAGTACAATTAGTAATATAGTCATATGTGCCAAATTTGATTGAAATCGGTTCGATTGTAAAAATGACTCTAATTTTCCTAAATTTCTAATACATATATATCGAGCGATAAATCATAAATAAACTTTTGCGAAGTTTCCATAAATTGCTTCAGATTTAAATGCTTCCCATATTTTTTTTACTAAAATTATGTTCCACCCTAGTGCATTAGCCAATTTAAATTTTGAGTCTATAGATTTTGTAAAAGTCTATCAAATTCTGTCCAATTCGAGTGATATTTAAATGTATGTATTTGGGACAAACCTTTATATATAGCACCCAACACATTTGACGGATGTGATATGGTATCGAAAATTTAGATCTACAAAGTGGTGCAGGGTATAATATAGTCGGCCCCGCCCGACTTTAGACTTTCCTTGCTTGTTTATATTTATTTTTACATGTATTCCAAAAATTCGGAAAATATGTTCGACATTACATATTATTATATGTATGTCGAAATGTGGATTATTAATTTTTTACAGTCAGAAAAGAACAGTGCTTGATATAAACGAAATGGACTGAAGTTTTGGATAAAATATTACTTTTTATGTTGCAAAAATAACAATTTTGTAAACAAAAATGTTTTTGGTATAAAGGTTTGAAATTTTCGAAGAAATTCAAAAACTCTAACAAAAAGTAATTTTACAACATACACTTAAATTTATTTAGGCGTGAATTATTTTTTACCAGCATTTAACACCACTTTAAATGCATTTAAAATTTATCGTATTTTGAAATACAAATAGTATGGATTTTGTAATTAATTTAATTTTTACCTTTAAGGCCGTATTAAGTTGGCATTATCCCTCGAAAGTGACCATGTTTTCATGTCTACTTTTCCTTAATAATTCATTTTAAAGAAAATACATTTTTTGAATTGTTGATTTGGATCATTCCCCACCAAACTAAAATACAATTTGTTTTTTTAATTTCCTTTGTCTGAATATTTTGACTTACTCGTCATACGTTCCGATTTTTTTTGACGAAAAAAGAAAAAATTGTGCTCATACGAGGGCGGTTCGGAAACTTCTTAGCCTATTAATGAAAGAGAATAGTTAGTTTTTCAAAAATATTTTTATTTTTCAATATAATCTCCTGAAACTTCAATACACCTAGTCCAACGCTTTTCTAGCAATTCTATCCCTTGATTAAAATAGTTTTCCTCAAGGTCTTCAAAATTGTAGTTTACAACTGTAATTGCATCTTCATTTGAGGTAAAACGCTTGCCAGCAAGGATTTTTTCAGATTGGGGAACAAGTAAAAGTCACAGGGAGCTAAATCAGGACAATAAGGTGGGTGGTCAAGCAACTCGTACTTTAATCTGTTGATTTTAGCATTGTTAAAACACTCTTGTGCGCTGGTGCGTTGTCTTGACGAAAAATTATTTTTTTTTGTTGTAAGCCAGGACGTTTTTCTCTAATTTGTACATTTAATTGGTCCAAAAGGTTGCAATAGTACTCTGAATTTATTGTTTTACCCTTTTGCAGATAGTCAATCAATAAAATACATTTGAAGTCCCAAAAAACCGTTGCCATAACCGTACCAGCCTTCTTTGGGGCACTTCCTCCAGCTTCAGTCCATTGTTTGGATTGTTCTTTTGTCTCTGAAGTATAGTGGTGGATCCATATCTCATCAACAGTTATGAAACGATCCAAACAAACTTGAGAAATGTTCATTCTTATGCGTTTTTGATCGACTGTTAACAAATGCGGGATGGATGAAAAAGACTGTTTTTCATATGTTTGGCTATAAAAATTACACAAATTTTTAAACACAATATGTTTGAGTGCAAGCATATAATGTTCATAAACTAGCATAACATGTTTGGGACATATATGTTAATATGTTAGAACATATTATGTTTGGGACATAAAATGTTTGTAAATATAATATGCTTGGATGCAAACATATATTAATTTAGAAATAGCCTATAAACATATATGTGTTTAGTAGCTTGGAGCGCTATTTAACAGGGAGCGATATTGAATTAAGTTGGTGGTTGTTGCTTGTTATTACAAAATTAACATTTTATTTTTCCTTGGGCAATTGATCAGCTACTTCTTTGATCCTTACAAACTGTGTGGTCCGCTGTTCGAATCCCCGTTCGGCAAAAGGTAAAATTAAAATAAAAAAAATCATAAAATTGAATAATTTCTTCTACAATGTTTGTATTACAGAAAAAGGTGCTAAGAACTAAAAAATCTCGTGGAAGTGTGAAAGATGTCGGGGAATATACAATTGGGCAGAAACAAAATTTTGAGCATTCAGGTCGAAAACCTATGTTGTTAGCACCTATATTACCTGTTTATTTTCATAATTCATTATGATTGTAAATATATAAATAAATAAATAAAATTTTGAGCACAATCTTGTTTGGGAGAATTTTTTTTAAGCATATAATATTTTTGGGTGCAAAATGCTTCCAAACATATTATATGGTCACATAATAACATATTGTTTTTTGGAAGACAACATTATTGAATTTGGATGCAAAAATACAAAATGTTTGGAACTTAGACCACCCAAACATATATTGTTTAGACCAATATGCTTTCAAACATATTATATATTGGTAGAGATCAAACATATAAATGTTTGGGCAATACCCAAAAATGTATATGCTTGAAGCAAAATATGTTTGGGAGTATATGTTACAGAAGCGATTTTTTGTGAGGGTGTAGTTCTTCATGCAAAATTAAATGGACTCGATCATTTGAGATTCCCATGATAATAGCAATTTCACGCACTTTTATTGGTCGATCATTTAATACCATATCATAGGTTAGGTTAGACTATTCAGTCCACTGTGATACCACATTTAACTAGTCTTAACCACTGAACCTTCTCTATTATTTACTTTTGTGGAACCAACCAGATTGCTCCAAAAACATTAACAAACTGCTTAAGTTAACGTTTTCCAGGTCAGCCAGTAATCTAAAGCTATATGCTCCAAAAATTCGCTTACGCCTTACACAAAAAGCAGGACACTCACACAAGAGGTGTTTAATTGATTCCCTTTCCTCCACATCATGACAGCTTATACAATAGTCATTATACTTCGCACCTATTGTTTTTGCAAATTCGCCTATCAGGCAGCGACCCGTTATAGCTGCTATCAGGAGTGCTATCTGACGCCTTGAGAACACTAGCATATCTAGTGTGCGGTTTAAATTTAAATGGGGCCATATTTGCTTGGTGTCGTTGCAACCCTTGCAATTTTCCCATCGAATATTGGCCATCATAACAGCCTTCTCACGCAGCAAGAGCTTGCAGGTGGCCAGAGGCATACCAACAGATTCTAGTTCCCCTGGAATATGTAACGTAGTTCCTAGCCTTGCTAACACATCTGCTTCGCAGTTCCCCGGTATGTTCCTATGGCCAGGCACCCATATTAGGTGAATATTGTACTGCTCAGCCATCTCGTTGAGAGATTTGCGGCAGTCTATGGCCGTTTTCGAGTTAAGGAACAAGGATTTTATTGCAGGTTGACTGTCTGAGTATATATTAATGCCAATATTTGTTGGAACATTACTTCTCAGCCAATTCGCCACATCTCTTATTGCCAATATTTCAGCCTGAAAAATACTACAGTGATTAGGTAATCTTTTCGCTATTCGAATTTCCAGATCTTTAGAATATACTCCGAACCCCACTTGTCCATTCAATTTGGAGCCATCAGTATAGAAATCTATATATATTTTATTCCTCGGGGTCTGTGTACACCACGCCTCACTGTTGGGAATTAGAGTTTCAAACTTTTTGTCGAAAAGTGGTTTTGCCAGGGTGTAATCCACTATGTTAGGCACATCTGGCATTACTTTGAGGACCGAACTATGACCGTAACTTTTTTCCGACCACAGCGATAGCTCGCGCAACCGCACAGCAGTTGTTGCAGCTGACTCTTTGGCGAAAATGTCTAAAGGCAATAGATGTAGCATGATATTAAGGGAGTCTGTTCCTGTTTGTTCCGCCTGAGATACATAAGCTTGAGATACGCTGAACTTTATCTAAACAAGTCAGTTTCTGAATTGCCGGCCACCAGACTACAACACCGTATAGCATTATAGGTCTAACTACTGCCGTGTATAGCCAATGCACAATTTTTGGTCTTAGTCCCCACTTTTTCCCTATTGCCTTTTTGCACGAGTACAAAGCTACCGTGGCTTTTCTCGCCCTCTCTTCAATATTAAGCCTAAAATTCAGCTTCCTGTCCAAAATAACGCCAAGGTATTTTGCACACTCACCAAAGGGAATTTCAGTACCCCCTAATGAACTGGGCCTAATTGTGGGTGTTTTGCGATCTTTGCAGTACATGACTAGTTCTGTCTTTGCTGGATTTACACCAAGACCATTATCTTTCGCCCATTTCTCAGTCATCCGGAGAGCTCTCTGTATAATATCTCTGATTGTGGATGGGAATTTTCCCCTGACTGCTAGCGCCACATCATCTGCGTATGACACAACTTTTATCCTTTCTTTTTCTAGGGAAACCAGAAGCAACATTCTAAAGAAGAGGTGATAGAACTCCTCCTTGGGGAGTGCATCTGTTCACATACCTTTGTATGTTTGCTTGCCCTAGTGTGGCTGAAATACGACTCTTTATTAGTCGTAAGTATACCTAAGCCTAAGTATACCTGGATCAACATTCAGAGTTGTCAGTCCATTTAATATCGATCTCGGATAGACATTATTGAACGCCCCTTCGATGTCTAGAAACGCAACGATTGTGTATTCTTTGCAGCTTTCAATAAAGCTGACTAGTTCATGCAATGCGGTCTCAGTAGACCTGCTCTTCGAGTATGCATGCTGTCGTTTCGAGAGCAAACTTGAATCCACGCTAGTTCTAAGATATATGTCTATCATCCTCTCCAGAGTGTTAAGTAGGAATGAGGATAAGCTGATTGGTCGGAAATCCTTCGCACTCGAGTGAGAGGCTTTTCCTGCTTTAGGTATGAAGACGACTTTTGTTTCCCTCCACTTTTCTGGAATATATGCTAAGTTTACACATCGTTTATATATCACCGTTAACCAGGGGATAATTTTTTCAGCCACTGCCTGTAACTCCGCCGGAGTAATTCCATCAGGTCCGGGGGATTTGAATGTCCCAAAGCTATTTAAATCCCATTTTATTTTAGATTCCGACACAATTTCCTCGATAGGAAATGATCGCTGAGCCTCTGTTACATCGCCAGAACATGGTTCAACCGTCTGATTTCCAGGGAAGTGTGTGTCCAAAAGTACCTCCAACGTCTCCTCACTGGACGTTGTCCAATTTCCCTCCGATGTTTTAATGAAACCTGGAGCGGTGTTAGTGGATGCTAGTACCTTCCGTAGTCTGGAAGCCTCTGACGTATTCTCAATACTGCTAGAGTAATCATCCAAAGATTTTGTTGAGACCTTCTCAGTTCTCGTTTATATGCTCTCAGATTCATCTTGTAAGTGTCCCAATCCTCCGGAGCGCTTGTGGACTTTGCTTTGTTAAAGAGCTTCCTGCAGGATTTAATCATATTACTTAGCTCCGTAGTCCACCATGGCGGCCGATTTTTATACCCACCACCATAGAATGGTGACGGGGGTATAATAAGTTTGTCATTCCGTTTGTAACGCATCGAAATATCGATTTCCGACTATATAAAGTATATATATTCTTGATCAGGGAGAAATTCTAAGACGATATAACGATGTCCGTCTGTCCGTCTGTCTGTCTGTCTGTCTGTCTGTTGTAATCACGCTACAGTCTTCAATAATGAAGCAATCGTGCTGAAATTTTGCACAAACTCGTCTTTTGTCTGCAGGCAGGTCAAGTTCGAAGATGGGCTATATCGGTCCAGGTTTTGATATAGTCCCCATATAAACCGACCTCCCGATTTGGGGTCTTGGGCTTATAGAAATAGTAGTTTTTATCCAATTTGCATGCAATTTGAAATATAGAGGTATTTTATGCCCGTAAAGAGGTGTGCCAAAAATGGTGAGTATCGGTCCATGTTTTGGTATAGCCCCCATATAGACCGATCTCCCGATTTTACTTCTTGGGCTTATAGAAACCGCAGTTTTTATTCAATTTACCTGAAATTGGAAATCAAGAGGTATTGTAGGACCACAAATACGTGTGCCAAAAATTGTGGGTATCGGTCCATGTTTTGGTATGGTCCCCATATAAAACGACCTCCCGATTTGGGGTCTTGGGCTTATAGGAACCGTAGTTTTTATCAAATTTGTCTGAAATTGGAAACCTAGAGGTATTTTAGGGCCGTAAAGAGGTGTGCCGAAAATGGTGAGTATCGGTCCATATTTTGGTATAGCCCCCATATAGACCGATTTCCCGAGTTTACTTCTTGGGCTTCTAGAATCCGAAGTTTTTATTCAATTTACCTGAAATTGGAAATCTAGAGGTATTGTAGGACCACAAATACGTGTGCCGAAAACTGTGAGTATCGGTCCATATTTTGGTATAGCCCCCTTATAGACCGATCTCCCGATTTTACTTCTTGGGCTTATAGAACCAACAGTTTTTATTCAATTTACCTGAAATTGTAAATCTAGAGGTATTATAGGACCACAAATACGTGTGCCAAAAATTGCGTGTATCGGTCCATATTTTGGTATAGCCCCCATATAGACCGATCTCCCGATTTTACTTCTTGGGCTTATAGAAACCGCAGTATTTATTCAATTTACCTGAAATTGGGAATCTAGAGGTATTTTAGGACCATAAAGAGGTGTGCCGAAAATGGTGAGTATCGGCCCATATTTTGGTATATCCCCCATATAGACCGATTTCCCGATTTTACTTCTTGGGCTTCTAGAAACCGTAGTTTTTATCTGATTTACCTGAAATTGTAAATATTCTGGTATTTTAGGCTCACAAAAACGTGCATCGGATTAAGTTTTTATAGGTCCATTTGGTAATGCCTCCATATAGATCGACTTCACTTCTTGAGGGTGTAGAAGGCGCACTGATCATGAAAATTGCTTGAAACTCAATGTAAAATTTCCAGATTTTACTTCTACAGATTTAAGATTTCAAATCAAGACGTTATTTTATAATTTTCTTGCACACTTACAAGAGATGTTAATGATTCCTCTAAAACTCAAAGAAAAATGGTTCTTATAAATCCAGAATCTGATATAGTCCTTATAGTTGAAATCTTTAAATTTATCTTCGGGAAGTGTCCTCAAGTCCTCAAGCCCTCCTGAAATTTCAAAGGAAACCCTAATATTTGGTTCATGGTGGTGGGTATTTAAGATTCGGCCCGGCCGAACTTACTGCTGTATATACTTGTTTCCCCTTGGCTTTCCTCTAGAGCAAGCAGCTTTCAGTGAAATGTTGAAGGCCTTAGTAATCCGCTCCACTGCGTGTTCGATATCTTGCACAGTGCTTATATTTGTCTCTGGCATTTCCGGTATCATCAAATTGAACGATTCCCTATACCTATTCCAATCAGATTTCCTAACATTTCGCGGAAATATGGTCTTTGAAGTACGAACAGCCAATCTGAAACTGATGTAGCGATGATCTGAGAAGCTATGTTCCCTCAAAACTTGCCACTCAGATATCTTATCATTCAGTTCCGGAGAGGTCAACGTTACGTCCAAAACCTCTTGTCTGTTCCTGGTGACGAAGGTTGGTGCATCTCCCTTATTGCAAACTACTAGGTTAGTACGCAAAATAAACTCTATTAGCGACTCTCCCCTTGCATTAGTATCACTACTTCCCCAAATACTATGATGTGCATTTGCATCGCATCCCATAATGAGTTTTGTCTTTGTTTTTAGTGACTCCTCAACTAAGGTCTTAACGGCACAGGGTGGCATCTCCCTATCATGTCCCATGTAGACCGAAGATACCCAATATTTGCTTGTGGATATCTCTAGACTGGCTACGACAGTGTCTGCATTGCTCAATGAAGGAAGCAGAAACAAGTTTAGTTCGTTTTTAGCAATTATACATGCTCGATTTATATCGTTACCGGTATTATGCAAAAGTTTAAAACCCGGAGTGCTTAATTCACAGATCTTGTTCTTATATATGTATGGTTCTTGAATAAGAACATATCTATGTCTCCTTCCATCAGGAGAACTTTTAAGGCAGCACAAGCGGCCTTACAATGGTGAAGATTTATCTGGATCAACCACCATCCAAATTTTCAACCACCGTCACATCAGCCGCTTCAATTGAGTCATCAAGGGCTTCCTCTTCACAGATCTCGGTGACTCTCGCAACAATCCGCGGTTCCGCTTTGGTGAGGCTTGAGCCTGTAGAAACTTCCCGCATATGATTTTCGCCATAGCCTGCAGGTTTTATGTCTTCTTCGGCTTCGCTAGGAGATTTTTTCACTGCTGACTCTACCGGAGGTTTGTCCGTTTCGGAATCCTTTGGCTGATCGCTTTTGTATACCTTCATATGGATATCGTGAAATCCATAACTTACACGTCCTTGGCTACAATTTCTATTGTTGTTGCTGTTTTTGGACGTCCATTACGTGCTTCATCTTCAATGCTTGTACGACCACGTTTAAATTCAGCAACCCAATTTTTTACTGTTGCATATGAAGGAGCACTTTCACCTAACACATTCACCCCTTTCATTATGAATTTCTTGTCCCGATAAACCTTTTTTATGTAAATATTTAATGAGAGCCCGCATTTCTAATTTTTCCATTGTAAAAAAATTGCGGATGCGTCTTTTTTGAACACCTGTTTCTATATGAAGTAGTTGCCAGATCGGAACAAAATTTAACATGTGTTCATAACAGATATGGAAGTTTCCAAAACACTTAACTTTTTTCTGTTTATACCACGCTTTTTGTGCTAGGCTAAGAAATTTCCGAACTGCCCTCGTAATGCCCAAAGACAATATACAAAGGAAGATAGGAAATTGGATACTGAGGAGATCAAACCATTTACGGAGTTAGTTTCATACTTTTCGTTTATCGAACAAAATGCGTATACGACAAGTATTGACATAGCATTAAAATGCAAATAAATTAAGTGCACGAAATAAATTTCCATAAAAGGGAAAATGTAATTTTTTTGTTGTTGCCTAAAATTTAACATTGTTTCATTAAGAAAATTTATATTTTCATTTAAAAAATAAAAACGAAAAACAAATAAAAAAAATTATAAACTAACAGGGTAAATGCAACAGTTGGTATGACGCAAGCCAATTTCCTATCTTCTTAAAGTTTATTGTCTTTGATAATGCCAAAATTATAAACAAAACAAATGTCCACACACAAATAAAATGCTCCTCTCAAAGCGAAAACACATGCAGCTGTTTTTCAAATGTCTATTCTCTTGGTTCCGAGTATATATTCTCTTTACTCGGAATACTCATTTTAACATTTAAATTAAATGATATTTAGACTTAAGCATATGAAATTTTTAGCGAACTCTCTTTTGATTCCCTGGCTGTATTGGGTTGATATCTTTCGTCAACTCTCACGGTTTCCATTCTGTCGCTCTCTCAATAAAATATTACAACATTTATATGTTTACTCGAAATTTGTAAATTTATATATGTTTTCATTCATACATATTAGTTTTATGAAACATTCATGTCCCAAACATAATATGTTCTAACATATTAACATATGTGTCCCAAATATTTAATGCTAGTCTAGGAACATTAAATTGTTGCACATTATTGTGTTTAAAAATTTCTGTCCGAAACAATTTTTGTTTATATCGGAACATATGAAAAACATATTTTTATAAGAGGTAGTTCTATCCAACAAAGAAAAAATCATCGGTTCAAAATTGCGGAGTTGACAGCTAAAACAAAATTTTATGCCCCCGCACGGACGAAAAAGACTGTTTTTCATATGTTTGGGTGTAAAAATTATATGTTTGGAACTCAAATTTTTAAACACAATATTTTTAAGTGCAAACATATAATGTTCATAAACTAGCATATTATGTTTGGGACATATATGTTAATATGTTAGAACATATTATGTTTGGGACATAAAATGTTTGTAAATATAATATGCTTTGATGCAAACATATATTAATTAAGAAATAGACTATAAACATATATGTGTTTAGAAAGAGATACATAAAGTGTATGCTGGAAGTAAAATAATGAAAGTAACCAATTGGCGCCTTAAAAATATATATACACAAAGAAAATTCCATTAAAGATTGGAAAAATACTATGTGTGAATATAAACAAGTATAAATTTACAAATTTGGAGTAAACATATATATGTTGTGATATAAGACCGCCAAAAATTGTATATGCTTAAGTAAAAAGATTAAAATGAGTATTCGGAGAGAATATTCATTCGGAACCAAGAGAAAAGACATTTAAAAAAAAAGCATGAGTTTTGTTTATCATTTTCGCATTACGGGCACCTTTTTTTTGTTTCGTCAAAACAAATCGGAACGTACACTGAAAAAACAGTGAACCCACCAGGAAGAAAACTTTCGGTTAATTTTAGAAAATTTTGAATATTTGTAGAAAATTTTAACTAAACAGTATTACAAACGTAGGCATCACGCCGATGTCATAAAAATAAGTAAATATTTTTCGACAAATACAAGAACATTTATTAGACATAACTAAGTTTTTTCACTTGTTAAAGACAATTTTGTTGTTTGAAGAAAAAACTTGGAGTTCAAAATTGCAAGAATGTCTTTAGTGACATACGAAGTTCACGATGGACGCATTTTTGGTAAAATTTACACATTTAAAGAAATTCTGAACTACTTTGTGGAAGACACGAATTTAGTTAATCATTCATTTGAGTATATTTTTTTCCTCGGGTTTAGTTAATTTAACTAACGTACACAAAACAGTATTAGAGTAAAGAAAACTTTCTCCAAGCATAATATTTCTATGAACTAAAATAAAGTTAAATTGGCTTTAGTGAAATAGAGAGTTCACTTTTTTTGAGTGTAGGACGAGTAAGTCAAAATATTCAGACAAAGGTAATTAAAAGGGATCTTCATAAAAACTAACGAAAGGGCACCATACACTGAAAAATAGCATGTCCGGTTCCAAAGATTGTGTCTCTATTTTAAAAATTTCGGTATTGATTCCGAGGCAATGAAGCCGAGAATTCAAGTAAGGATACTTTTAAGACACAATTCTCTTTTAAATGTGGGTTTTGTATATTTGACTCTATGAAGCAAATTTTATTTTTTCGCTTTTTCAGCTTTTTTCATATGCTATAAAAAGTCCGTTAAAAACAAGACAGTAGAAATTATGCTATGTTTCAAGTAAAAACGTCTTTAAAATAAAGTGTTGAAAAACATGTCCTATTTTTTAACGCCTTTTTTTTCAAGATGCAAAAATGCAGCAAATTTAAAGTCAATTTCATCCACTGGGTTGCTAACTTCAGGGCCCAGTGGACGGGTAACGACTGAAGCTATAAATTTGTGCAGCGACCAAGAGTCACGCCCAATTAGTCGACCTGTAGACGGGTCGACTGGCGGTGACACTTTGGCAAGTCGAACCTTTTCTAAGGTGACGACATCAAAAGGAGGCAATCCCTATCGAAAGAGATTCAAGGAACAAGCACGTTGTCGGCTAAGCAAAGCGATTCCTTAAAATGGGCTCAAGGAATTCTTAAAGCTGGAAAAAGGGAACGATTACCGGATGAGCTGCCATACTCTAAACGGGATCAAAGATCGTTTGCCTCAGTTGCAAAAGACAGCCTTGTGATGGCTATTATTAATAAAGGAGCATTGGACGGTATGATTCCAAGGCAAAAATGGGGGAAATTGATAACGCGATGTCTGGTGTCTACTCAGAGGTGCGAAAAAAGTTTCGCGGACCAAGTCCTCGACGGCAAGATGCTGGATGGTATCAAGGACGATATGAGTTAATAGCTTTTGCGGACCAAATGTCTATGGATTGCTTTAAAGCTGCATTGATGCTAATTGGTGAAGTTTGGGAAGGAGCCGGTTTGGAGTTAGTCGATAAAAAAGACATACCGGCTAAACCTAGAGCACATGCATGGATACCGGCACACCCTCCTGATCCTTAGTCAATACTAAACTGACTAAAGGAATGTAACCCAGACCTTCCAACCGCCGATTGGAAGGTTGGTCGTTTGTGTGAGGTGGATGGACGCAGGTTGTTGCGAGAGTCACCGAGATCTGTGAAGAGGAAGCCCTTGATGACTCAATTGAAGCGGCTGATGTGACGGTGGTTGAAAATTTGGATGGTTCCTCCAGATAAATCTTCACCATTGTAAGGCCGCTTGTGCTGCCTTAAAAGTTCTCCTGATGAAAGGAGACATAGATATAGTTCTTATTCAAGAACCATACATATATAAGATCAAGATCTGTGAATTAAGCACTCCGGGTTGCAAACTTTTGCATAATACCGGTAACGATATAAATCGAGCATGTATAATTGCTAAAAATAAACTACACTTGTTGCTGCTTCCTTCATTGAGCAATGCAGACACTGTCGTAGCCAGTCTAGAGATATCCACATGCAAATATTGGGTATCTTCGGTCTACATGGGACCTTAGTTGAGGAGTCACTAAAAACAAAGACAAAACTCATTATGGGATGCGATGCAAATGCACATCATAGTATTTGAGGAAGTAGTGATACTAATGCAAGGGGAGAGTGGCTAATAGAGTTTATTTTGCGTACTAACCTGGTAGTTTGCAATAAGGGAGATGCACCAACCTTCGTCACCAGGAACAGACAAGAGGTTTTGGACGTCACGTTGACCTCTCCGGAAATGAATGATAAGATATCTGAGTGGCAAGTTTTGAAGGAACATAGCTTCTCAGATCATCGCTACATCAGTTTCAGATTGGCTGTTCGTACTTCAAAGACCATATTTCCGCCAAATGTTAGGAAAGCTGATTGGAATAGGTATAGGGAATTGTTCAATTTGATGATACCGGAACTGCCGGAGACAAATATGAGCACTGTGCAAGATATCGAACACGCAGTGGAGCGGATTACTAAGGCCTTCAACATTTCACTGAAAGCTGCTTGCCCTAGAGGAAAGCCAAGGGGGAAAATCGGCCGCCATGGTGGACTACGGAGTTAAGTAATATGAGGAAATCCTGAAGGAAGCTCTTTAACAAAGCAAAGTCCACAAGAGCTCCAGAGTATTGGGACACTTACAAGATGAATCTGAGAGCATATAAACGAGAACTGAGAAGGTCTCAACAAAACTCTTTGGATGATTACTGTAGCAGTATTGAGAATACGTCAGAGGCTTCCAGACTACGTAAGGTACTAGCATCCACTAACACCGCTCCAGGTTTCATTAAAACATCGGAGGGAAATTGGACAACGTCCAGTGAGGAGACGTTGGAGGTACTTTTGGATACACACTTCCCTGGAAATCAGACGGTTGAACCATGTTCCGGCGGTGTAACAGAGGCTCAGCGATCATTTCCTATCGAGGAAATTGTGTCGGAATCTAGATTAAAATGGGCTTTAAATAGCTTTGGACCATTCAAATCCCCCGGACCTGATGGAATTACTCCGGCGGAGTTACAGGCAGTGGCTGAAAGAATTATCCCCTGGTTGACGGTGATATATAAACGATTTGTAAACTTAGCATATATTCCAGAAAAGTGGAGGGAAACAAAAGTCGTCTTCATCCTAAAGCAGGAAAAGCCTCTCACTCGAGTGCGAAGAATTTCCGACCAATCAGCTTATCCTCATTCCTACTTAAGACCCTGGAGAGGATGATAGACATGTATCTTAGAACTAGCGTGGATTCAGGTTTGCTCTCGAAACGACAGCATGCATACTCGAAGGGCAGGTCTACTGAGACCGCATTGCATGAACTAGACAGCTTTATTGAAAGCTCAATATCTGTCAAAGAATACACAATCGTGGCGTTTCTAGACATCAAAGGGGCGTTCAATAATGTCCATCCGAGCTCGATATTAAATGGACTGACAACTCTGAATGTTGATCCAGGTATACTTAGGCGGTTAGACGAACTTCTAATAAAGAGACGTATTTCAGCCACACTAGGGCAAGCAAACATACAAAGGTATGTGAACAGAGGCACTCCCCAAGGAGGAGTCACTCACCAAGGGAAACAGTGAAAAATTAAACAGTAAGATCTATAAAAACAAAGTTTAGTTCCTCTTTATCAATAAGTAGTCCACGAGGAGTTGACGGATACTTTCGAAAATAAAAGCGGACATTGAGTTTGAGTTTTGCCACTAAAATTATTTCTCATTTTAACGGCAAAACTCGCATCGGTAAAACCAGAATAACATTATAACTTTTTTAGGCAAATTGTATTATAACTTGGTGGGGAATGATCCAAAGCAACAATTGAATAAGTTTATTTTCTTTAGAATAAATTATTAAAGAAAGCAAACAATTGTTCACACCTAAATAAATTTATGTGTTGGTTGTAAAATTATTGTTTCGAATTTAAATATAATGTGCTTTTGAATGGTTATCGTTAACTTTAGGATTCGATGGAAAAATATGTATATATTACTCGACTTCACATTCTTCCTTTGTAATAGTTTTTTGAATTTCTTCGAAAATTTCAAACTTGTGTACAAAAACCTTTTTTGTTACAAATTTTTTATTTTTGCAATAAAAAATAATATATGATTTGAAATCAGTCCATTTCGTTTATATCAAGCACTGTTCTTTTCTGAATTTAAGTCTTTTATAAGACAATGTTTACAGTTTCGTAGTAAAAAGTTGATATAGTAGTATGTAATGTTGAACACCTTTTCGGGATATTCCGAACGTATTTGGAATATACGTAAAAAAATATATGTAAAAAAAAAAATAAAAAATGGTGTCGGTCGAAGCAGGGTTCGAACCCAGGACCCTTGGCATGCAAGGCGGACGTACCAACCACTGCTCCACGTCGCCAACAAATGTATGTTTAACAATGTAATGTTGTTAAACAATGTTATGTTTGCATCGGCTCGTGGGCGCCGCAAGCTATGCTATATAAACGATAATTATCTCTTGATGACCATAACAGCTACGTAGCCCAGTGGTTAGTGTGCTGGCTTACAAACTGTGTGGTCTGCTGTTCGAATCCCCGTCCGGCAAAAGGTAAAATTTAAAAAATTATAACATTTAATAATTTCTTCTACAATGTTTGTATTACAGAAAAAGGTGCTATGAACTAAAAAACTCATGGAAGTGAGAAAAATGTGAGTGAATAAAAAATTAGACAGAAAAAAATTTGACCACAATCTTCTTTGGGAGAAAATTCTTCTAAGCGTATAATATCTTTGGGTTCAAAATGTTTCCAAACATATTATATGTTCACATAATAACATATAGTTTTCTGGAAGACAACATTATTGAATTTGGATGGAAAAATACATAATGTTTGGATCTTAGACCACCCAAACATATTATATTGTTTAGACCAATATGCTTTCAAACATATTATATATTGGAAGAAATCAAATATATAAATGTTTGGGCAATACCCAAAAATGTATATGCTTGAAGCAAACTATGTTTGGGAGTATATGTTACAAAAGCGATTTTTTTTTTTGAGGGTGCGGAATGACTAAGTTTCAACGCCTAATAATTTTTAGCTTCGCAACAATTATTGTTTATTTTATTTTATTTTATTTTATTTCATTTTATTTTTTATTTTATTCGCCAAAGATGAAATATTTCTCCTTTTTTTTCATGACAACAGTAGTATAACAGTTAAAATAACTGTTTGGAATTGAAAGAAATTTATTTCGATTTCACTATCATTCAAGCTCATTTACATTACACTCCCAAAATCCACTTTAACTAGATTTCAACTGTCATTTGCCTTATAAATAAGGGATTTAAAATCCACTTTTAATAGTTTTCGCGTCTAATGTGAATGATGTATAAAATTGAAATTAAAGAAACTATATTAATAAAGGTTGGAATTTTCATATTTCATAAAAACATCCTTGCAATAATTATGAAATTTTGAAATTATGCAAATGCAAACGTGTGTTACATAAGGTAAAATGTTGTTCTTCATCAACCGTCGAACTGAACGGACGTGTTTTCTAATAGCGGAGTATTTCATCGTAATAAGTACTTATTACGAATTTCACGTGTGGTGGAAATAATAAACCACCATGCAGCGAAATTCAAAGTCATCCACTGGGTTGCTAACTTCAGGGCCCAGTGGACGGGTAACGACTGAAGTTATAAATTTGGGCAGCGACCAAGAGTCAGGCCCAATTAGTCGACCTGTAGACGGGTCGACTGGCGGTGACACTTTGGCAAATCGAACCTTTTCTAAGGTGACGACATCAAAAGGAGGCAATCCCTCTCGAAAGAGATTCAAGGAACGAAGAAATGCTTTGTTTATCCTAAAGAAATTAGGATCAGTCGACCCAAGCACGTTGTCGGCTAAGCAAAGCGATTCCTTAAAATGGGCTCAAGGAATTCTTGAAGCTGGAAAAAGGGAACGATCACCGGATGAGCTACCATCCTCTAAACGGGATCAAAGATCGTTTGCCTCAGTTGCAAAAGACAGCCTTGTGATGGCGATTATTAATAAAGGAGCATTGGACGGTATGATTCCAAGGCAAAAATGGGGGGAAATTGAGAACGCGATGTCTGGTGTCTACTCAGAGGTGCGAAAAAAGTTTCGCGGACCAAGTCCTCGACGGCAAGATGCTGGATGGTATCAAGGACGATATAAGTTAATAGCTTTTGCAGACCAGAGGTCTATGGATTGCTTTAAAGCTGCATTGATGCTAATTGGTGAAGTTTGGGAAGGAACCGCTTTGGAGTTAGTCGATAAAAAAGACATACCGGCTAAACCTAGAGCACATGCATGGATACCGGCAAACCCTCCTGATCCTGAGTCAATACTAGAGAGACTAAAAGAATATAACCCAGATCTTCCAACCGCCGATTGGAAGGTTGGTCGTTTGGATGAGGTGGATGGACCAAGACGACATGCGGTGTTTATATTAAACATAGAGTCGCTGTCACATCTAGCCCAGAACCAAGGACGCGTAAGTTATGGCTTTCATGATATCCATATGAAGGTATACAAAAGCGATCAGCCAAAGGATACCGAAACGGACAAGCCTCCGGTAGAGTCAGCAGTGAAAAAATCTCCTAGCGAAGCCGAAGGAGACATAAAACCTACAGACTATGGCGAAAATCATATGCGGGAAGTTTCTACAGGCTCAAGCCTCACCAAAGCTGAACCGCGGACTGTTGCGAGAGTCACCGAGATCTGTGAAGAGGAAGCCCTTGATGACTCAATTGAATCGGCTGATGTGACGGTGGTTGAAAATTTGGATGGTTCTACGGTTCCTCCAGATAAATCTTCACCATTGTAAGGCCGCTTGTGCTGCCTTAAAAGTTCTCCTGTTGAAAGGAGACATAGATATAGTTCTTATTCAAGAACCATACATATATAAGAACAAGATCTGTGAATTAAGCACTCCGGGTTTCAAACTTTTGCATAATACCGGTAACGATATAAATCGAGCATGTATAATTGCTAAAAACGAACTAAACTTGTTTCTGCTTCCTTCATTGAGCAATGCAGACACTGTCGTAGCCAGTCTAGAGATATCCACATGCAAATATTGGGTATCTTCGGTCTACATGGGACCTTAGTTGAGGAGTCACTAAAAACAAAGACAAAACTCATTATGGGATGCGATGCAAATGCACATCATAGTATTTGGGGAAGTAGTGATACTAATGCAAGGGGAGAGTCGCTAATAGAGTTTATTTTGCGTACTAACCTGGTAGTTTGCAATAAGGGAGATGCACCAACCTTCGTCACCAGGAACAGACAAGAGGTTTTGGACGTAACGTTGACCTCTCCGGAACTGAATGATAAGATATCTGAGTGGCAAGTTTTGAGGGAACATAGCTTCTCAGATCATCGCTACATCAGTTTCAGATTGGCTGTTCGTACTTCAAAGACCATATTTCCGCCAAATGTTAGGAAAGCTGATTGGAATAGGTATAGGGAATCGTTCAATTTGATGATACCGGAACTGCCGGAGACAAATATGAGCACTGTGCAAGATATCGAACACGCAGTGGAGCGGATTACTAAGGCCTTCAACATTTCACTGAAAGCTGCATGCCCTAGAGGAAAGCCAAGGGAAAAAAATCGGCCGCCATGGTGGACTACGGAGTTAAGTAATATGAGGAAATCCTGCAGGAAGCTCTTTAACAAAGCAAAGTCCACAAGAGCTCCGGAGGATTGGGACACTTACAAGATGAATCTGAGAGAATATAAACGAGAACTGAGAATGTCTCAACAAAACTCTTGGGATGATTACTGTAGCAGTATTGAGAATTCGTCAGAGGCTTCCAGAATACGGAAGGTACTAGCATCCACTAACACCGCTCCAGGTTTCATTAAAACATCGGAGGGAAATTGGACAACGTCCAGTGAGGAGACGTTGGAGGTACTTTTGGACACACACTTCCCTGGAAATCAGACGGTTGAACCATGTTCCGGCGGTGTAACAGAGGCTCAGCGATCATTTCCTATCGAGGAAATTGTGTCGGAATCTAGAATAAAATGGGCTTTAAATAGCTTTGGACCATTCAAATCCCCCGGACCTGATGGAATTACTCCGGCGGAGTTACAGGCAGTGGCTGAAAGAATTATCCCCTGGTTGACGGTGATATATAAACAATGTGTAAACTTGGCATATATTCCAGAAAAGTGGAGGGAAACAAAAGTCGTCTTCATTCCTAAAGCAGGAAAAGCCTCTCACTCGAGTGCGAAGGATTTCCGACCAATCAGCTTATCCTCATTCCTACTTAAGACCCTGGAGAGGATGATAGACATGTATCTTAGAACTAGCGTGGATTCAGGTTTGCTCTCGAAACGACAGCATGCATACTCGAAGGGCAGGTCTACTGAGACCGCATTGCATGAACTGGTCAGCTTTATTGAAAGCTCACTATCTGTCAAAGAATACACAATCGTGGCGTTTCTAGACATCGAAGGGGCGTTCAATAATGTCCATCCGAGCTCGATATTAAATGGACTGACAACTCTGAATGTTGATCCAGGTATACTTAGGCTGTTAGACGAACTTCTAATGAAGAGACGTATTTCAGCCACACTAGGGCAAGCAAACATACAAAGGTATGTGAACAGAGGCACTCCCCAAGGAGGAGTTCTATCACCTCTTCTTTGGAATGTTGCTATAAACAACCTTCTGGTTTCTCTAGAAAAAGAAAGGATAAAAGTGGTGGCATACGCAGATGATGTGGCGCTAGCAGTCAGGGGAAAATTCCCATCCACAATCAGAGATATTATACAGAGGGCTCTCCGGATGACTGAGAAATGGGCGAAAGATAATGGTCTTGGTGTAAATCCAGCAAAGACAGAAATAGTCATGTACTGCAAAGATCGCAAAACTCCCAAGGTTAGGCCCATTTCCTTAGGGGGTACTGAAATTCCCTTTGGTGAGTGTGCAAAATACCTTGGCGTTATTTTGGACAGGAAGCTGAATTTTAGGCTTAATATTGAAGAGAGGGCAAGAAAAGCCACGGTAGCTTTGTACTCGTGCAAAAAGGCAATAGGGAAAAAGTGGGAACTAAGACCAAAAATTGTGCATTGGCTATACACGGCAGTGGTTAGACCTATAATGCTATATGGTGTTGTAGTCTGGTGGCCGGCACTTCAGAAACCGACTTATTTAGATAAAGTTCAGCGTATGGCGAGCTTATGTATCTCAGGCGCATTTAGTAAGACAGGAACAGACTCCCTTAATGTCATGCTACATCTATTGCCTTTAGACATTTTGGCCAAACAGTCAGCTGCAACAACGGCTGTGCGGTTGCGCGAGCTATCGCTGTGGTCGGAAAAAAAGTACGGTCATAGTTCGGTCCTCAAAGTAATGCCAGATGTGCCTAACGTAGTGGATTACACCCTGGCAAAACCACTTTTCGACAAAAAGTTTGAAACTCTAATTCCCAACAGTGAGGCGTGGTGTACACAGACCCCGGGGAATAAAAGATATATAGATTTCTATACTGATGGCTCCAAATTGAATGGACAAGTGGGGTTCGGAGTATATTCTAAAGATCTGGAAATTCGAATAGCGAAAAGATTACCTAATCACTGTAGTGTTTTTCAGGCTGAAATATTGGCAATAAGAGAGGTGGTGAATTGGCTGAGAAGTAATGTTCCAACAAATATTGGCATTAATATATACTCAGACACTCAACCTGCAATAAAATCCTTGGACTCTGTGTTCCTTAACTCAAAAACGGCCATAGACTGCCGCAAATCTCTCAACGAGATGGCTGAGCAGTACAATATTCACCTAATATGGGTGCCTGGTCATAGGAACATACCGGGGAACTGTGAAGCAGATGTGTTAGCAAGGCTAGGAACTACCTTACATATTCCAGGGGAACTAGAATCTGTTGGTATGCCTCTGGCCACCTGCAAGCTCTTACTGCGTGAGAAGGCTGTTATGATGGCCAATATTCGATGGGAAAATTGCAAGGGTTGTAACGACACCAAGCAAATATGGCCCCATTTAAACTTAAACCGCACACTAGATATGCTAGTGTTCTCAAGGCGTCAGATAGCACTCCTAATATCTGCTATAACGGGTCGCTGCCTGATAGGCGAATTTGCAAAAACTATAGGTGCGAAGTATAATGACTATTGTATAAGCTGTCATGACGTGGAGGAAAAGGAATCAATTAAACACCTCTTGTGTGAGTGTCCTGCTTTTTGTGTAAGGCGTAAGCGAATTTTAGGAGCATATAGCTTTAGATTACTGGCTGACCTGGAAAACGTTAACTTAAGCAGTTTGTTAATGTTTTTGGAGCAATCTGGTTGGTTCCACAAAAGTAAATAATAGAGAAGGTTCAGTGGTTAAGACTAGAAGTGACCATATGTAATAGGTACTTTTAGTTAAATGTGGTATCACAATGGACTGAATAGTCTAAGTGAGCCTGAAATTTAATCGGGCTGCCACTTTAACCTAACCTAACTTAACCTAAGGTAAAATGTCCCTTTGTTTATAACAGTTTACTCAGTCTATCAGAATGTAGGTTTACAGAAATATGGCAATCATAAATTAGGAAGCGCAATCTTCTTTTTAGCAATTGAAATCTGGGCTAGAACCCACAACTGCGTATGCCCCACAAGGCAACTACTACTACTACTTGCACCCTCAAAAAAAATCGCTTCTCTAACATATGTTCCAAACATATTTTGCAGGAATCACATATGTTATTGGATACTGCCGAAACATTAATATGTTTGTTTTATGTGAACATATTATATGTTTGGAAGCATTTTGAGCCCAAACATATTATATGCTTGGAAGAATTTGCCCCAAAGAAGATTGTGCTCATTCCCTCACATAATTTTCCCTTCCACGAAATTTTTTAGTTC
The DNA here is from genome assembly GCF_050003625.1 of Haematobia irritans. Lineage (NCBI taxonomy): Eukaryota > Metazoa > Arthropoda > Insecta > Diptera > Muscidae > Haematobia > Haematobia irritans. Next base: position 73,454,048 of record NC_134401.1, on the reverse strand, counting down.
TTGGCACCTTTTTGTGTAATACAAATAATGTTGCAGAAATTATTCAATTTTTTAAATTTTACCTTTCGCCTGGACGGAGAATCGAACCGAGGACCATACAGTTTGTAAGCCGACACACTATCCACTGGGCTACGTAGCTGTTATAGTCACCTGTAGACAATTATCGTTATATGTTACATTTATATAGCATAGTTTGCAGCGCCCACGAGCCCATGCAAACATAACATTATTTAACAGAAACATACATTTGTTGGCCACGTGGAGCAGTGGTTAACATGTCTGCCTTGAATGCAAAGGGTCGTGGGTTCAGTCCCTGCTCCGACCGAACACCATTTTTTTTAATTTACACATTTGTACATAATTTCATTTTTACCTTTAAGGCCGGTATTAAGTTGGCATTATCACTCTAAAATGGAAATGTTTTGCCTTTTACTTTTCTTTAATAATTCATTTTAAAGAAAATAATCGTTTTCAATTGTTTTAGCTGCAAAACTCGAACTTAATGTCCGCTTTTCTACTTGAAGGTGTCCGTCAACTCCTCTTGGTCTATTCTCTTGGTTCCGAATGTCTATTCTCTTTACTCCGAATACTCATTCTAATATTCAAATTAAATAATATTTAGACTTAAGCATATTCAATTTTTGGCCTTATCATAAAACAGTTTTCCGAAACAACATACAAGCGGTCTCTGTCGCTCTCTGAATAAAATATCACAACATATATATGTCTACTCGAAATTTGTAAATTTATATATGTTTACATTCACACATATTATTTTTATGAAACATTCATGCCCCAAACATAATATATTCTAACATATTAACATATGTGTCCCAAATATTTAGTGTTAGTTTAGGAACATTAAATGCTTGCACTTAAATATATTGTGTCCGAAACACATATTGTTTATATCGGAACATATGAAAAACATATTTTTCTAACAGTGTGGTACCGTAGTCATTCGCATTACACTTCCAAAATCCACTTTAACTAGATTTCAACTGTTATTTGCCATATAAAACCCTCTATTATATAAAAAATATTGTAAGGAAATTTTCCCGGGAATTCCCGCACTTCATTCCCGGGAAGTCCCGGGACCCCGTTCCCGGGAAAAAAACCCTACTGGCAGAGAATCCCTCATAAAGTATTCAAGCTTTTTCTATGTAATGATGAAAAGTAACCGTGAACATATGATTTACACATTGAAACATCAGCATCACACACTCTTCGGTGTAAAATGTTCTCTATACAATTGGCAATAATATGCGAAACATAGGGTTTCCATATGGATAATTTTCAAAAGAGAACTTTCGCTTTAAAAACAGAGAAAAAAAGTTTACAATAAAAAAATTCTTTATTAAATAATTAATAATTTTATTGATGTTAAAATTAAAATAATAATAGTTTCTAATGATAGAAACAACAAAATAAATATATAATAAAACAATAAAAAACAAAAAGAATCACATTTTCTTAAAAAATAAAGAAAATAAATTGACGACTACAACGTATTGGCGTATTTACGTCGTACGTTCAATTAAATCTATTTTTAATTTTTACACCGTACGTCGAAACGTTGCAATTGTGTTCCGGCCTTTAATTTGTCAACAGATTTAACCCAGTAAATAATTAGTGGCGAACAATTGTGGCGAATTCCTACTAAATAAATAAAATTCCATCAATCTAAGATTTTTTTTTGAAATAGAATACATAAAGAGCGCTGTTGGACATAAAAATACGGCACCTAAAAAAGAGAGTGAACAAAAAGATACGAACACAAAAGAGAACATGTTCTCTTTAAAAGAGATGTAATGGACAGCCTAGCGAAACATAGAGCTGCAGATTAAAGTCAGCCTTTGCTTCGGCCTATGCATACTGTTTTTGCAAAAGTATATACATATTTTTTTCCATAAAACTTACCAACAACTTCTAAGTATAGAAATATGGATGTCGGCGGATGTGTAGAAATTTGACATTCATATATTCCAGCATCTCTTTGTTGTACGAATTTGATTTGCAACGTCCAATCCTGTCAAGAAGAAAATTAAAATAAAATATTTATTTCGTCTAAATAAATTTGCAAAAAACACTAAAGAACATTAGGCTGATTGCTATGGTGACAACCTTAGCTTAGCTTTTATTATAAGTTGGAGTATTTTTCCTCATATTGAAAGTTTTGGATAAAGTAGAATAAAAAGTTGTTAATATAATTCATTACGGGTGTACAGAAAAAAAGTGTCTTGTAAATTTAAGGACCATTTTAACTTCCACATAGTTCAAAAAATTTACTGTAATATAGTTCATTTTTCGTAACCACAACGTTCATTGTATTATAAAAACACATAGGCAATATAAAAATCTTACTACGAAATGTGGTTACTAAGAAAAATTTTTGTATGGAAAAAATTTTTTGTAGTAAAAATGAACTTAACGCCATTACCGATTCGTATGATGGCTACCTACAGCGTATTCCCCTTTTTATTATAAGTTGGAGTATTTTTCCTCACATTGAAAATTTTAGATAAAGTAGAATAAAAAATAGTTAATATAACCGACTCCAGCATTTCTTATTAGCCTCGACTCCGGAGTCGACTCCAGGTGGTGTACCTAAATCTCATTTTAACAGTATTCCAATTGTAATTTTAAGGTGTAGGGTTCCAAAAAAATGACCGATTTAAGTATTCTATTTTCCCATATGTATTTATATGTCAAAAAGAACTCTAATTTTTATACGACTCGACGACAAATCTCAGCATTTTAGGGGTGTAAAGAACTCTATATTTTAATTTCGGGCCAATAAATTAAAATACGACACAGGACTATATAGAGACCAAAATACGGGTAGATAACAACAATCTCCAGAATATGAAGTTATAAAACCACAAAATTTCAAAAAATAAATAAGCTTCCAGAAGTTTAAGAAGTAAAATCCTGGTATTGGTCTATTTAGGCATTTTATAAAAACCCAGTGGTAAAGGTTAGGTTAGGTTAAAGTGGCAGCCCGATTAAGATTCAGGCTCACTTAGACTATTCAGTCCATTGTGATACCACATTAACTAAAAGTACCTATTACATATGGGCACTTCTAGTTTTAACCGCCGAACCTTCTTGATTATTTTTCTTTGTTAAACCAACCAGATTGTTCCAAAAAATATTAGCAGACTGCTTAAGTTAACATTTTCCAGATCCGCCAGTAATCTGAAGCTATATGCTCCTAACAGTTGCTTGCGCTTTACACAAAATGCAGGACACTCACACAAGAGGTGTTTAATTGATTCCTTTTCCTCCGCATCATGACAGCTCATACAATAGTCATTATACTTCGTGCCTATAGTTTTTGCAAAATCGCCTATCAGGCAGCGACCCGTTATAGCAGATATCAGGAGTGATATCTGACGTCTCGAGAACATTAGTATATCTAGTGTGCGGTTTAAGTTGAAATGGGACCATATTTGCTTGGTGTCGTTACCACCCTTGCAATTCTCCCATCGAATATTTGCCATCATAACAGCCTTCTCACGCAGTATGAGCTTGCAGGTAGCTAGGGGCATACCAACAAATTCTAGTTCCCCTGGAATATGTAAGGTAGTCCCTAGCCTTGCCAACTCATCCGCTTCGCAGTTCCCCGGTATGTTCCTATGGCCAGGCACCCATATTAGGTGAATATTGTACTGCTCAGTCATCTCATTGAGAGATTTGCGGCAGTCGATGGCCGTTTTCGAGTTGAGGAACACAGAGTCCAAGGATTTTATTGCTGGTTGACTGTCTGAGTATATATTAATGCCCACATTTTTTGGAACATTACTTCTCAGCCAATTCGCCACCTCTCTTATTGCTAGTATTTCAGCCTGAAAAACACTACAGTGATTAGGTAATCTTTTCGCTATTCGAAGTTCCAGACCATTAGAATATACTCCGAAACCCAATTGTCCATCCAATTTGGAGCCATCAGTGTAGAAATCAATATATTCTTTTTTCCCCGGGGTCTGTGTGCACCGCGCCTCACTGTTGGGGATTAGAGTCTCAAACTTTTTGTCGAAAAGTGGACTCGCCAAAGTGTAATCCACTACGTTAGGTACATCTGGCATTATTTTGAGGACCGAACTGTGACCGTAACTTTTTTCCGACCACAGCGATAGCTTGCGTAACCGCACAGCCGATGTTGCAGCGGACTGTTTTGCCAAAATGTCTAAAGGCAATAGATGAAATGTCATATTAAGGGAATTTGTTCCTGTCTTGCTGAATGCGCCTGAGAAACACAAACACACCATACGCTGAACTTTGTCTAAACTTGTTGGTTGGTGAAGCGCCGACCCCCAGACTACAACACCATATAACATTATAGGTCTAACCACTGCCGTGTATAGCCAATGCACAATTTTTGGTTTTAGTCCCCACTTTTTCCTATTGCCCTTTTGCACGAGTACAAAGCTAACGTTGCTTTTCTCGCCCTTTCTTCAATATTAAGCTTACAGTTCAGCTTCCTGTCCAAAATAACGCCAAGGTATTTTGCACACTCACCAAAGGAAATTTCAATACCCCCTAAGGAAATGGGCCTAACCGTAGGAGTTTTGCGATCTTTGCAGTACATGACTAGTTCTGTCTTTGCAGGATTTACCCCAAGACCATTGTCTTTCGCCCATTTCTCAGTCATCCGGAGGGCCCTCTGAATAATATCTCTGATTGTGGATGGGAATTTTCCCCTGACTGCTAGAGCCACATCATCTGCGTATGCCACCACTTTTATCCTTTCTTTTTCTAGGGTAACCAGAAGGTTATTTATAGCAACATTCCAAAGAAGAGGTGACAGAACTCCTCCTTGGGGACTGCCTCTGTTCACATACCTTTGTATGTTTGCTTGTCCTAGTGTGGCTGAAATACGTCTCTTGATTAGTAGTTCGTCTAATAACCTAAGAATACATGGATCAACATTCAGAGTTGTCAGTCCATTTAATATCGAGTTCGGATGGACATTATTGAACGCCCCTTCGATGTCTAGAAACGCCACGATTGTGTATTCTTTGACAGATAGTGAGCTTTCAATAAAGCTGACTAGTTCATGTAATGTGGTCTCAGTAGACCTGCCCTTCGAGTATGCATGCTGTCGTTTCGAGAACAAACTTGAATCGATGCTAGTTCTAAGATAAATATCTATCCTCCTCTCCAGAGTCTTAAGTAGGAATGAGGATAAGCTAATTGGTCGGAAATCCTTCGCCCTCGAGTGAGAGGCTTTTCCCGCTTTAGATATGAAAACGACTTTTGTTTCCCTCCACTTTCCTGGGATATATGATAAGTTGATAAATCCTTTGTATATCGCCGACAACCAGGGGATACTTTTGTCAGTCACTGCTTGTAACTCCGCCGGAGTAATTCCATCTGGTCCGGGGGATTTGAATGTTCCAAAGATATTTAACGCCCATCTTATTCTAGATTCCGATACAATTTCCTCGATAGGAAACGACCGCTGAGCGACTGTGGCACCGCCAGAACCTGGTTCAACCGTATGATTTCCAGGAAAATGTATGTCCAATAGTACCTCCCGTGTCTCCTCACTGGACGTTGTCCAATTGCCCTCCGAGACCTGGAGCGGAGTTGGTGGATGCTAGAACATTCCGTAGTCTGGAAGCCTCGGACGTATTCCCAATACTGCTGTAGTAATCATTCCAAGAGTTATGCTGAGCATTTCTCAGTTCTCGCTTGTATCCTCTCAGATTATTCTTGTAAGCGTCCCAATCCTCAGGAGCTCTAGTGGACTTTGCCTTGTTAAAGAGCCTCCTGCAAGATTTCCTCATATTACTTAATTCCGTAGACTACCATGATGGTCGATTTCAGTGAGATATCTTGCACATTTCTCATATTTGTCTCTGGTATTTCCGGTATCATCATATTGAACGATTCCCTATACCTATTCCAGTCAGTTTCCTAACATATGGTCTTGGTGGTATGAACATCAAATTTGAAACTGAGGTAGCGATGATCTGAGAAGCTATGTTCACTTAAAACCTGCCACTCAGATATCATTTCATTCAGTTCTTGCGAGGCCAAGGTGATGTCCAAAACCTCTTGCCTGTTTTTAGTGACAAAGGTTGGGGCGTCTCCCTTGTTGCAAACTACCAGATTAGTACGCAAAATAAACTCTATTAGCGACTCTCCTCTTGTATTAGTATCACTACTTCCCCATATACTATGATGCGCATTCGCATCGCATCCCATAATGAGTTTCGTCTTTGTTTTCAGTGACTCCTCAACTAAAGCTGTTTCTCAAACTAAAAATGACTTGAATTCTAATGTGGACCCAACAAGTCTGAAAATTATAAATGTTGAAAATAGAAGAAATGGTACAGTGGTTATACAAACTGAAAATGAAACAGAAAGGGAAAAAATAAGAGTAGCAGTACAAAATGGATTAAATGAAAATTACGAGGTTAAAGTTCCAAACCCAGCTGGCAATTAATGCTGGGAAAATTAACATTGGATGGGAGCGTTGCAGAATTTTTTATGGTACGGATGTACTACAATGCTTCAATTGTAAAGGTTACAATCACAAAGCCAAAGATTGTAAGAATCAAGAAGTTTGTAATAAATGTCATGGAAATCATAGATCAAAGGATTGCCAAAAGGAACAGATTATGAAATGCATAAATTGTATCCACGTTAATAAAAATCTAAAACTCGGTCTGGATGAGAACCATTTTACAAACAGCAAACAATGTCCGGTTTATATGAATAAATTATCAGCAAAAAAACGAAGAATGGGAATTAGCGCATAACAATTAAATAATATTAGGGGAATATATACAAATATACAAGGACTAACAAACAATTACGCACAATTGGAGTATTTAATTGAGGATAAAATACCCGATTTTGTTATATTATCAGCAACACATGTGACCAAAGATATCCTAGAAAGCGAAATAAAGGTAAATAATAGAAGAACGGGAGGTGTTGCTTTATATGTTAAAAATTGTTTCGAGATACAAAATATCTTTGAGAGAGCAAATGGTGTAACACATTGGATAAATGTTTCAATGATAAAGAATAAAGATGAAAATCTAATAATCGCAGCTATATATAGGTCCCCAAGTTATAATGAGAACGAATTCTATGAACATTTTGAAGATATGATGGAGATAATAATTGAATATAATACTGATGTTATAATAGCTGGAGACTTTAATATTGATTGGTGCAAAAATAGTACACAAAGGAATAAAATACTTAGTATGATACATGACAATGGAATGAAACAGATAGTCAACGAATATACAAGAGTCACAATGACATCAAAGACAAATATTGATTACGTAATAACAAATTCAGAAAGAATTAAAGTTAAGACAAATGATCTTTACAAAATCTCTGATCATGAATGCATAGATATTATTGTGGAATGTGGCCGTAAACAAAGTGAGAACAATAAGATAGTTAAAGAATGTTTCAAATACAATAAAACAATGTTTAGAAAGGAATTATGCTCAATACTGGATTTGGAATTGCAAAACAATGGATATGAATATACCAATATATTAGATATATGTCTTGAAAAGACAATAAAGAAATTTATAAAAACATTCCAAATAAAATCTACGAAACGTCAAAATTCGTGGTACAACAATGAACTGTTTGAGATGAAAATGCAGAAAATGGAGAAATATAGAAAAGCCAAGCTTGAAAATACAATGTCCTCATGGAATATGTATAAAAGAACAAGAAATATGTATAAAGCGAAAATAATAAATACCAGAAATAGATATATAAACAGCAAAATAAATGGAGCGAAAAATCAAAAGCAAATGTGGAGGGAGATAATAGATTTGGTACTAAGGAACGAGAAAAGTGCAATAAAGAATGTGATATTTAACCAAATAGAGTATAAGGACAACAGAGTGATAGCGAATAAATTCAACGAGTATTTTGTAAATAGTATTAGAATGATAAGAGATGAAATAGACGATGTGCAATACCTAACAGAATACATATGACTAGTACGAAATTCCAATTCAGAACCATAGACATGAACGAGCTTTTGACAATTTGCAAACAACTTAAAAATAAGCCAGACTTTAAGTACGTATCGACAACAATAATATTTGATAATTGGGATAAAATTGGAAAGATGATACTGAAGACGATAAATGACTCACTTGAAAGGGGAATTTTTCCGGAAAAATGGAAAGAGACTATGGTGATACCAATTGAAAAAGTTCAGAGAACAAAGAAATGTGAAGAATTTCGACCAATAAATACATTAATGACGTGTGAAAAAAACCTAGAAAAAGTGGTTAAAGAGCAACTGGAGATATATATTGAAAAGAATGGAATATTATCAAAATACCAGTCTGGCTTCAGAAAAAAATCAAAATCAAAAAAAACATCAGTAAGTTATGTGATAAATAGATGGAAAAACAAGAACAAAAAAGACAAAACATTAGCAATGTTCATAGATTTCAAGAGACCATTTGAAATGATACACGCAGAGAAGAAACATGATTGTCACAATCATATTCGAAGAGCAAAATAATATGATAGCAGCTATTTTTGCGGCGACCATGTAACATTTTAACCTGCAACCATGTTGGCTCAGTGAACATGGTTCTAAGAAAAATACTATTGTCCTCATCTAAAGTGTTATTATATTGATAAAAATAATTTTGTTTCCATTAAAAGACAATGGTCACGATCTAAAATGTAATGTTATTCGTCAAAAATGTTTTTCTTCTAGTTAAAAGAACATGGTCACAAACCTAAAATGTTTTGATTTTTATGAAAAAACTTTTTTCGTCGTCGAAAAAAGGACGCCACTTGAGAAAAGAAAACACAAAATCAACTTTGTTTATTTGTTTTTATATATTTATAAACTAATTCATTGTTTATTTGTATTTATAATGCCGTGCACACAAACATCACATATTTTTACACATTCTAGTTTGGTTCAATTTTAACAATAAGTAATCATTCCATATTTACTTCGTGCCCATCAAATGTACAAACGCAGACATCATGTAACTGCAAATAAAAATAAATTATACCGTATATCAAAATGCAGAACAAAACCCAGGTACATTTTTTTCAATTACACTTTCCTTTTTTGTATTCACATAAAACCACGTGCCATTTCTGAATAAATAAATTAACACAAAACACAATAATTCCGTATTCTCCGTCCATTCCAAGAAACAATCAACACACGACTGACGCGCAAAATGAAAATCGTGAGTACCTGCTCAATATTTTTATAAAATTCTTGTCGCTGCAAAAAAATTAAAAAAATTAAATGGTCACGAAAACAAAGTACATGGTCTTTATGGCCATGTAATGGTTGTAGACATGTCTATACGTAAACTATAAAAATACTTTTTTCTCTGCAAAAAAGTAAAAAAAATGAATGGTCAGGTACATGATTTTCCTGACCATATAATGGTCTCAAATTCTATCATTTAAATAATATAACATATTTGCGGCATTTGAGAACCATTTAAATGCTTATTGCCAACATATATTTTTCTCCGCTCGAAAATTATTTATACAAAGACAAAATACATGGTTTTCGGGACAATTACATACTCTAAATAAGCATTAAATGGATGCGGCAACCATGTCCAAACATGTTTTTTCTGTGCGTGTAGATAGAGACATCCTAATACAAAAATTATATATGTATGGAATACAGAACAAGGAATTAAAATGGTTTAAATCATACTTAAGCAATAGAATACAAAGGACTAAAGTAAATGACGTGATCCCAGAAGCTATTAGAAATGAATACAGAGTTCCACAAGGCTCGATACTAGGAGCATTACTTTTCATTATCTACAAAAATGATATGGCAAATGTATTAGAAGAAAGTGAGGTAATACTATATGCAGATGATACATTGATTTTTACGGAAGCTGAAACGCCAAATAAATGTTATATAAAAATGGAAAAAGACTTAAATGCGCTTAATATATGGTTAAATATGAATAGATTAAAACTTAATGAAAGTAAGACTAAAATTATGGAAATAAACATGAACACTGATAGGAGAATTAAAATAAATGACAAAGAAATAGAAAAAGTAACAAGCATAAAGTACCTTGGAATAATTATTGATAAAGAGTTAAAATTTAAAGAACACCTGGAATGTATATGCAAAAAGATATGGAAGAAACTTGGATTTTTCAAAAGAATAAGAAATCAAATTTCAACGACAACAGCAATAAATATATATAACACGATGGTAAAACCACATTTTGCATATGCTTCCACAGTGCTATATACATGTTCTACGCAGAACCAAATAGATAGGCTGCAGAAGCTGCAAAATAAAGGTATGAGATGTATACACGGATGAAAAAGACTGTTTTTCATATGTTTGGCTATAAACATTATATGTTTGGAACACAAATTTTTAAACACAATATTTTTGAGTGCAAGCATATAATGTTCATAAACTAGCATAACATGTTTGGGACATATATGTTAATATGTTAGAACATATTATGTTTGGGACATAAAATGTTTGTAAATATAATATGCTTGGATGCAAACATATATTAATTTATAAATAGCCTATAAACATATATGTGTTTAGTAGCTTGGAGCGCTATTTAACAGGGAGCGATATTGAATTAAGTTGGTGGTTGTTGCTTGTTATTACAAAATTAACATTTTATTTTTCCTTGGGCAATTGATCAGCTACTTCTTTGATCCTTACAAACTGTGTGGTCCGCTGTTCGAATCCCCGTCCGGCAAAAGATAAAATTAAAATAAAAAAAATCATACAATTGAATAATTTCTTCAACAATGTTTGTATTACAGAAAAAGGTGCTAAGAACTAAAAAATCTCGTGGAAGTGAGAAAGATGTGGGGGAATATACAATTGGGCAGAAACAAAATTTTGAGCATTCAGGTCGAAAACCTATGTTGTTAGCACCTATATTACCTGTTTTTTTCATAATTCATTATGATTGTAAATATATAAATAAATAAATAAAATTTTGAGCACAATATTGTTTGGGAGAATTTTTTTGAGCATATAATATTTTTGGGTGCAAAATGCTTCCAAACATATTATATGTTCACATAATAACATATTGTTTTTTGGAAGACAACATTATTGAATTTGGATGCAAAAATACAAAATGTTTGGAACTTAGACTACCCAAACATATATTGTTTAGACCAATATGCTTTCAAACATATTATATATTGGAAGAGATCAAACATATAAATGTTTGGGCAATACCCAAAAATATATATGCTTGAAGCAAAATATGTTTGGGAGTATATGTTACAGAAGCGATTTTTTGTGAGCGTGTACTAAGGATGAATAGATATGCAAATATAAGAAGAATGCTGGATGCCTTAAAATGGATGAATATAAGACAACGCTTAGAAATGAATACTATGATCTTTATACAAAAAATGAAAATGGGAAATGCGCCGGAGTACTTAAGCGAACAACTACAAATGGTAGGAGATGCTCAACCATATAGACTAAGAAATGCAGAAGACTTTAGAATCAAACGATCAACAACGAGTGCGGGGCAATTGAGTCTTTTCTACAAAGGGTTACAAACATACAACAGATTACCAAACTTTATAAAATATGAAGAAAATAATATTGCATTTAAAAGACTTATTGTTGATTTTATTAAAAATAGAGATGTATATTAAGAGTAGAGAATATTAAGATTATATCTGTTTGTATATCATAGTATAATAATACTTTAAATAAATATAAAAAAAAGGACTTAACGGCACATGGAGGCATCTCACTGTCATGTCCCATGTAGACCGAAGATACCCAATATTTGCATTTGGCTATTTCTAAATTGGCAACGACAGTCCCTCGTTAAGCTCGTTTTTAGCAATTATACACTGTTAGAAAAATAAGTTTTTCATATGTTCCGATATAAACAAAATGTGTTTCGGGCACGATTTTAAACCACAATATATTTAAGTGCGAACATGTAATGTTCCTAAACTAACACTAAATGTTTGGGACATCTATGTTAATATGTTAGAATATATAATGTTTGGGGCATGAATGTTTCATAAAAATAATATGTGTGAATGTAAACATATATAAATTAACAAATTTCGAGTAAACATATATATGTTGTGATATTTTATTCAGAGAGCGACAAAAAGAGAGTATAGAGAAAGAAATAGAGATGGAAACCGGGAGGGTTGACGAAAGATATCAACATAACAAAGTGAGAGAATGAAAAGAGAACAATTTCTGTGAAACCGCTCGTATGTTGTTTCGGAAAACTGTTTTATGATAAGGCTAAAAATTTGATATGCTTAAGTCTAAATATTATTTAATTTGAATAAAGAGAATAGACATTCGGAACCAAGAGAATAGACATTTGAAAAACAAACTGCATATGTTTTCGCCTTGAGAGCAGAATTTTATGCATGTGTGAACATGTGTTTTGTTAACATTTTGGCATTATGGGCACAATTTTTCGTTAAAATAAATCAGGGGTCTTCATAAAAATAACGAAAGGGCACTATACTCTTTTTAGAGTTGGGACAGCAAAATGAAATAAGGAGGAAATAGTGAAAAATTACACAGTAAAATGTAAAAAAAACTAACTTTAGTTCCTCTTCATTAAAAAGTAGTCCACGAGGAGTTGACGGACACCATCAAATATAAAAGCGGGCATTAAGTTCGAGTTTTACAGCTACAACAATTTAAAAAGGTTATTTTCTTTAAAATGAATTATTAAAGAAAAATAAAAGGAATTTTAGAGCGATGGTGTTAAATGCTAGTAAAAAACTGTTCACTCCTAAATGAATTTATGTTCATATTATAAAATTATGTATGTATGTTTATACTCGACTCCACGTTCTTCTTTTGTTAGTTTTTGAATTCCTTCCAAATTTTAAAGTTTTGTACAAAAACAGTTTTTTATTAAAAAATTGTTATTTTTGCAATAAAAAATAATATTTTATCCAAAAATCAGTCAATTTCGTTTATATCAAGCACTGTTACTGACTATAAATCTTTAATAACACACATTTCGAAGTTTCATTTAAAAAAATTTAATATAGTATAAATATAAATGTGTAAATTAAAAAAAAAAAAATAAAAAAATGTTCGGTCGGAGCAGGGATTGAACCCACGACACTTTGTATGCAAGGCAGACATGCTAACCACTGCTCCACGTGGCAAACAAATGTATGTTTCTGTTAAATAATGTTATGTTTGCATGGGCTCGTGTGCGCTGCAAACTATGCTATATAAATGTAACTTATAACGATAATTATCTACTGGTGACTATAACAGCTACGTAGCTCAGTGGATAGTGTGTTGGCTTACAAACTGTATGGTCCTCGGTTCGATTCTCCGTGCAGGCGAAAGGTAAAATTTAAAAAATTTATAAAAGTGAATAATTTCTTCAACATTATTTGTATTACAGAAAAAGGTGCCAATAACTAAAAAATTTCGTGGAAGTGAAAATTATGAGTATGTTAGGGAATGAGCACAATCGTGTTTGGGAAAAATTCTTCCAAGCATATAATATTTTTGGCTCAAAATGCTTCCAAACATATAATATGTTCACATAAAACAAACATATTAACGTTTCGGCAGTATGCAATAATATATGTGCTTCCTGCAAAATATGTTTGGAACATATGTTAAAGAAGCGATTTTTTTTGAGGGTGTACAGGCTCGAATTACATCATTACCAGTATACTGCAATAGTTTGAACGCCGGAGTACTTAATTCACATATTTTGTTTCTATAAGCATATGGTTCTTGAATAAGAACTATGTCTATGTCCCCTTTCATCAGGAGAACTTTTAAGGCAGCACATGCAGCCTTACAATGATGAAGATTTATCTGGAGGATCCGTAGGACCATCGAGATTTTCAACAACCGTCACATCAGCCTCTTCAATCGAGTCCTCAAGAATGTCCTCTTCAGAGATCTCAGTGACTCTCGCAATAACTATAGGTTCAACTTTGTTGAGTTCTGAGGCAGTAGAAGCCTCCTCACGCATATGGTATCTATCCATGTCTTCAACTTTGGTATCTCCCTCGACTTCGCAAGAGGATCCGCTTACTTCTGATTCAGACAGAGGCTTGTCCAGTATCATATAAACCATATCGGATGTCTTGGTCTGAGAGGGAAGTCGTTCGAAAAATGATCAAACAGTTAAAAGATGCTCACCTCATTCAGGACTCATCATCATCGTATTCTAGCCCTATTCTTTTAGTCAAAAAGAAAACGGGGGAATACAGAATGTGCATTGATTTCAGAGCTCTGAATCGGAAAACTATAAAAGAAATGTTTCCAATGCCCAGGATAGATGATGAAATTGATAGATTAAGAGGTGGTAGATATTTCACTAGCCTAGATTGTGCAAGTGGTTACTATCAAATCTCGATGGATAAGGACTCCTCTCAGAAGACTGCTTTTATTACACCAGATGGACATTATGAATTTCTAAGGATGCCATTTGGTTTAGTAACTGCGCTGGCTGTTTTTCAGAGAACCATGAATAAGGTTTTAGGGGAATTAAGATTTACAACAGCAATGGTTTATATGGACGACATTTTAATTCCAACTGATACAATTGAAACGTGTTTTCGTAATTTAGAAATTATATTAAAACGGTTGGGTGATAACGGAGTGACACTTAAACTGAAGAAGTGCTTCTTCTTACAAGAGTCCATCAAATATTTAGGCTTTGATATTAATGCAGATGGGATTAAACCAGGATTGGAGAAAATAAAGGCGGTATCTGAGTTTCCTACGCCTACAAATGTACATGAAGTACGTCAGTTTTTGGGGTTGGCTAATTACTTTCGCAAATTCATAGGGCAGTTCGCACTTATTGCAAGGCCAATTCAAAATTTAATTAGAAAAGGGGTGGATTTCGTTTGGCGTAGCGAACAGAATAAAGCATTTATAGAGCTAAAACAAAAATTGACAAAGCGACCAATATTAGTTTTATATGATAGTAAGTTGTATACCGAGCTGCACACCGATGCATGTATTGCTTCAAAAACAGACAGACGGTAATTTAAAGCCCGTAGCGTATTTCAGTCATTCCACATCAAAAGGAGAGCAACTCTATCATTCTTATGAATTAGAAACATTAGCTGTAGTTTATGCGGTGAGACACATTAGGATATATTTACTTGGTATTGAATTTAAGATATTAGCGGACTGCTCTGCTTTAAGAACTGCATTTTCAAAGCGAGATTTAGTACCAAGAATAGGTAGATGGTGGCTTACATTGCAGGAATATAGTTTTACGGTCGAATATCGTCCTGGTAACCACATGGCTCACGTAGACGCACTGAGTAGAAGCCCCATCGAGTCTAGTCCATTAGAGGTATTACAAATAGAGAAGATAAATGTGCCATTTAATACAGTCCACGTCGACCATATTGGGCCTTTTGCAAGGAGTATCATTGCAAAAGGCAAGGAATATGTATATTATTGTGCTAGTCGATGGATTTACCAAATTTGTTTTCCTTAGACCGATCCAAAGTACAAAAGTTGATCCATTTATAAAATTTTTAAATGAATTCATGGGTATACTTGGTACACCACGAAGAATTGTTTGTGACAGAGAAAGTACTTTCACTAGTCATAAATTTAAAAATTTCTCACATAAGTACGGAATAAAAGTTGTACATAATGCTACTGCAATGCCCATAGCAAATGGGCAAGCAGAAAGATATAACAGAACGATACTGTCGGCACTGAGTTCTTCTACTACTGACGAGACGAAATGGGATGAGTGTATTACTGATATTCAGTGGGGTTTAAATTCAACTGTTAACAAGGCAACTGGAAAGACACCTAACGAACTTTTATTTGGATATCTTCCAAGAGGAAACCATGATTCTTTTCTAAGTTGCGAAATTTCCAATGGGGATTACATGATGTTTCTTTACATAGGAATGAGGCAAAAGCAGCCATTGAATGTAGCCAGAACTATCAAAAATATAAATATGACCAAAAGAAAGAGAAATGCAAAGGGTTTAAGTCCAGGCAGCTAGGGTTGATTAGGAACACAAAAGCCACGGGAGGGAAACGTAAGTTGAGTCCCAAATACTCTGGGCCATATCAGATTTACAAATATTTAGGTAACGACAGATATTATAAAAGATATGCCTGGATCTAAAAGATCCCGAAAACCATACGAAGGTGTCGCATCCGCAGATAAAATGAAGCTATTTGAATGTGATAATCACAACTCTGAATAAACTAATCCTTATTATGTACAAATCGAATCGCATTTGTTTTTGAGATTCCTCACGAGGACGTGAGTAGTGGAGCATGGCCGAGTTCTAAACACTGCTGACAAATAAACTTTGGAGATTAAAGAATTCAAATTTTAAATGAAAAATAGAAAAGGAACCCTTTTGAAATATGTATGGGATAGAGAAAATAAAAATTTAATTTGTGATAAGAAATTGAAAATAAAAGATCGTTTCTTTGAAAAGTCTTATAATTACAGTAAATTTGTTGAACTATGTGCAAGTTAAAATGGTCCTTAAATTTACAAGACACTTTTTTTGTGTAGGTTCCTCGTAAATTTGGAATATATTTTACCTTATCCTATAGATAAAATTGCAACTAATCAATAAATGTGCTACTGGAAAATTAAGTGAGAGACAGCAAAGATTGCATCATTGCATCATGGATTTGGCTTGTAGAGACATTTTGTTTATATCTCGTACGATTATTTGTGTTAGTTATTGCGTCTTTTATTGTTTTGATTCTAAAAACAGTGTGGATGAATTTCTGGAATGCTCCTTGTTTGTTGGTGGTGTCTGTTGTGGTGATAGTTGTTTTGATACACTAGCGACTTCAGAAAGGGGTCGTGTAAATGAAGTTGTTATTCTTCTTGTTGCTTTTGTTTTTCTTTACGGCACTGTCGCACAAAATTGTCCGTACGCCCAACTATATTTCATCTTTTCATTGTAATTTTTAAAGTACTTGTCCGATTCTATTGAGTGGTGCCTTGTTTTAAAGTATGTATTGTACTTTATTGAAATAGGTAAAAAACGAAATTTACATTAAATGTTTGCTAAAAATTCATAATTAAAGCTAAACACGAAATAAAAAATTGTCAAACGAAATAAAAAAATTGTCAAACATTACATTAAAAAACATTACAAACATTACATTAAAAAATGGCGAAAACCAAATATTGCAATAACAAAATTTTTAACTTTTAGTATGTAGTATGGTAGCCCTTCGCTTTGATAACCTCAATTAAACGATTTTTCATTAATAATGCCAGAGTTTTCGTTATTTCTGAGCCGATGTTACTCCATTCTCGCACGATCCGGGTTCTGCGGCGGGTGAGGAATGACTTCTCTTCCATTATAAAGCAACCATTCCCGTACAACCATCGATGTGTGTTTGGGATCATTATCGTGGATAAAGCGAAACTGGCCTCCTATTCCAAGTTTCGATGCAGAATCTTTTAAATTATCTTTCAATATATTTAAATAATACATTTTGTCCATTTTAGTTTCGATAAAAACGATGTTACCGACATCTGCAGCCGAAATTGCGCCCCATACCATAAACCCTCCACCTCCATGTTTTATGGTAGCTTTTGAATTTTTGGTTTGTAGTGCTGTGTTTTTTTTTCGCCACACTAATCTTCTTCCATCTGATCCAAATATGTTGAACTTTCTTTCGTCCGTAAAAATTACCGTCTCCCAGAAGCTTTCAGGCATATTTACGAACTTTATGGCATAGTTTAAACGTAGCATTACATCCTTTTTCGATATGTAGGGTTTCTTAGTGCCACACGTGCTTTATATTGGTTCATATGCATACAATTTCTGATGGTTTGTAGGTTGGCAATTATATTCTCATGATTTCGATACTTTCAGCAATTTTTATAGCACTTATCTTTGGATCTTGCTTCACCATTCGTTCAATTTTTCTCCCAAATCGCAAATCAATGATTTTTGGACGCCCTCTTCCAGGTAGCATTTCGATAGATCCTGTCTTTTCGTAATTTTGGATTACATATTGAACAGATGACCGTGGTCTGGAAACGTTTTCCGCTATTTCTCCTAAGCTTTTGCCGTCTTTTTTCATTTTTATGATCAATTTCTTGATTTTAATCGGAATCTTAGTATGGGAGTTAGTTTTTTCGCACATTATATGAAAAATTTATTTTAACAAAGAAATTAAAGGATTGAAAGCTGCAAGAGAATGACAGATTTAATAAATAATACCAAATAGTAAACAACCGTTACATATTTTGTTTTTGTATTCAAGATAAGTGTATGTTGACCTCATTTTTTGGACATTTTCCTTAATTGCTGCTAAAAATAGTGGTTGGCAACGACTTTTTCAGTTGTGCAAATATGAGAAACGCAAAATAATGCAAATAAATGTTGAAATAATTCATGTTTAAATTATATATCATGAAATTCGGCACCATTTTTATTTAACTTAAGGGTGTACGGACAATTGTTTGTATGTGTCCTTTTATGACTATTTGTGTCTTCGAGTTTTATTGGTGTTCGTTAATGAAAATACATTTATTTCGTTTTAATTAGTAAAAATTGTCGCTTTAGAAACTGAGCCGTGAATGTATATAACTATATTAATAAAAAATATATAAAACTAAAAAATAAATCACCGATTAAGATACAGTATATATTTGTTAATCGTTTAAAATTATTGTTGATTTTAAATTGATATACATGAAAAATATACGGAATCATAAGTGGTAATAGGATAATCTATATTTATTCTACATCTGGATCACAGATTGGAGATGAAACCATTTTTTAATCTCTATTTTTTTATGTCACAGCAATTCCTAAAGGTGAGAGAATTCCAAAAGAGTTCGAGTTTACTCGCTAAATTCAAACAAAAACAAGTAAAGGGTGATTTGTTAAGAGCTTGATAACTTAAAAAAAAAAAAAAACGCATAAAATTTGCAAAATCTCATCGGTTCTTTATTTGAAACGTTAGATTGGTCCATGACATTTACTTTTTGAAGATAATTTCATTTAAATGTTGACCGCGGCTGCGTCTTAGGTGGTCCATTCGGAAAGTCCAATTTTGGGCAACTTTTTCGAGCATTTCGGCCGGAATAGCCCGAATTTCTTCGGAAATGTTGTCTTCCAAAGCTGGAATAGTTGCTGGCTTATTTCTGTAGACTTTAGACTTGACGTAGCCCCACAAAAAATAGTCTAAAGGCGTCAAATCGCATGATCTTGGTGGCCAACTTACCGGTCCTTTTCTTGAGATGAATTGTTCTCCGAAGTTTTCCCTCAAAATGGCCATAGAATCGCGAGCTGTGTGGCATGTAGCGCCATCTTGTTGAAACCACATGTCAACCAAGTTCAGTTCTTCCATTTTTGGCAACAAAAAGTTTGTTAGCATCGAACGATAGCGATCGCCATTCACCGTAACGTTGCGTCCAACAGCATCTTTGAAAAAATACGGTCCAATGATTCCACCAGAGTACAAACCACACCAAACAGTGCATTTTTCGGGATGCATGGGCAGTTCTTGAACGGCTTCTGGCTGCTCTTCACTCCAAATGCGGCAATTTTGCTTATTTACGTAGCCATTCAACCAGAAATGAGCCTCATCGCTGAACAAAATTTGTCGATAAAAAAGCGGATTTTCTGCCAACTTTTCTAGGGCCCATTCACTGAAAATTCGACGTTGTGGCAGATCGTAAGTCTATTCATGATGAAATGTCAAAGCATACTGAGCATCTTTCTCTTTGACACCATGTCTGAAATCCCACGTGATCTGTCAAATACTAATGCATGAAAATCCTAACCTCAAAAGAATCACCCTTTATATACGGCCAGGCCGAAGCTTATGTACCCTCCACCATGGATTGCGTAGAAACTTCTTCTAAACACTGCCATCCACAATCCAATTACTTGGGTTGCGGTAACGCAACCTAATACCGTCTTCTAAATTGTAAGTAAGTCCATACGTATTATATATTAATCAAAAAAGACCGATTAAATATGTATATAATTCAGTTTGACAAAATTTTCTATAGAAATAAAATTTTGACAAAATTTTCTATAGAAACAAAATTTTGGTAGATTATGTTTGGCTCGAGTGGCAACCATGATTATGAACCGATATGGACCAATTTTTCTGTGATTGGGGATCGGCTATATATAACTATAGACCGATATGGATCAATTTTGGTATGCTTGTTAGCGGCCATATACACGCAAAGAAAAAAAACGTTTGGAAAACGTGTGCCGAAAACGTTTTTCTTTTGTTAGAGTTTTTTGAATTGCTTCGAAAATTTTAAACTTTTATCACCAAAAAAATTCGTTTGTTACAAAATTTTTATTTTTTCAATAAAAAAAGTAATTTTTCAAACAACAACAGATTCCATTTCGTTTATATCAAACACTGTTCTTTTCTGACTTTAGGTCTTTAATAGGACACATTTTACTGTTCAAAATTTAATATAGTACAATGTAATGTTGCACATTTTTTCGGAATCTTCCGAACATATGTGGAATGTATGTAAAAAAAAAAACTTTGGTCGAAGCAGGGATCGAACCCACGACCCTTGGCATGAGAGTCGGACGTACCAACCACTGCTCCACGGTGCCAAACTAAATGTTTGTTTCTGGTAAATAAACTTTGTTTATTCGGTTCGTGGGCGCCGCAAGCTATGCTATATAAATATATCGTATATGGGTAATTATCTATTGATGACCATAACAGGTACATAGCTCAGTGGTTAGTGTGTTGGCTTACAAAGTGCAAATTTATAAATTCGTATAATTTCTTCTACATTGTTGGTATTACAGGAAAAGGTGTTAAGAACTAAAAAAAACTCGTGGATGTGAGAAAGATGTGAGGGCAAATGCAATTAGCAAGAAAAAAATTTTTTTGTTAGTCTTTATGAAATTGTTGTTACATCCTGGAAAAGAATAAATGTTTATCACAAAAAGTATATACTTTTCTTCCAAATACACTTTCTTACAGCGAAAAGCAAATGAGAAACGAACTTTGTTTGTCTAAAATTTCGTTTGGGAGGAAAGAATTATTTTTTTGCGTGTACTAACACCAAGTTCCAAATTTGAACCGGATCGGATATACCTACACCATGTTCCAAATTTCAGCCGGATCGGATGAAATTTGCTTCTCTTTGAGGCTCCGCAAGCCAACTCTGGGGATACATAATTTGGACCGATGTGGACCAATTTTTGCATGGTTATACCATATACCAACACTATGTACCAAATTTCAGCAGGATCGGATGAAATTTGCTTTTCTTTGAGGCTCCGCAAGTCAAATCTGGAGATCGGTTTATATGGGGGCTATAGATCTCTATTCAACCGTCGAACGGAACGGACGTGTTTTTCAATAGCGGATAAACTCATCGTAATAGGTACCTACTACGAATTTCAAGTGTGGTGGGATATTAGGCCACCATGCAGCGAAATTCCAAGTCATCCACTGGGTTGCTAACTTCAGGGCCCAGTGGACGGGTATCGACTGGAGTTATAAATCTGGGCAATGACCAAGAGTTAGGCCCAATTAGTCGACCTGTAGACGGGTCGACAGGTGGCGACACTCTGACAAGTCGAACTTTTTCTAAGGTAACGACATCAAAAGGAGGTAATCCCTCACGAAAGAGATTCAAGGAACGCAGAAATGCTTTGTTTATCCTAAAGAAGTTAGGATCAGTCGACCCAAGCACGCTGTCGGCTAAACAAAGCGATTCCTTAAAATGGGCTCAAGGAATTCTTGAGACTGGAAAAAGGGAACGATCGCCGGATGAGCTGCCATCCTCCAAAAGGGATCAAAGATCGTTTGCCTCAGTTGCTAAAGATAGCCTTGTGATGGCTATCATTAATAAAGGAGCATTGGACGGTATGGTTCCAAAGCAAAAATGGGGGGAAATTGAGAATGCTCTGTCTGTCGTCTACTCACAGGTGCTGGAAAAGTTTCCCGGCCCAGATCCTCGACACCAAGAGGCTGGTTGGTATCAAGGACGATTTAAGCTAGTCGCATTTGAGGACCAGAGGTCTATAGAATGTTTTAAAGCTGCTCTGATACTAATTGGTGAAGTTTGGGAAGGAGCTGCTCTAGAGTTAGTCGAGAAGAAAGACATACCGGCTAGACCTAGAGCACATGCCTGGATACCTGCAAACCCTTCTGACCCTGAATCTATTTTAAATAGACTGAAACGATGCAATCCAGATCTTCCAACAGCTGATTGGAAGGTTGGCCGTTTGGATGAAGTGGATGGACCAAGACGGCATGCAGTGTTTATATTGAACACTCAGTCTTTGCCACATGTGGCAAAGTCCCAGGGCCGTGTATGTTATGGCTTTCATTATATCCAAATGAAGGTGTATAAAAACGATCAACTAAAGGATTCAGAAATGGACAAGCCTCTGTCTGAATCAGAAGTAAGCGGATCCTCTTGCGAAGTCGAGGGAGATACCAAAGTTGAAGACATGGATAGATACCGTATGCGTGAGGAGGCTTCTATTGCCTCAGAACTCACCAAAGTCGAACCTATGGTTATTGCGAGAGTCACCGATATCTCTGAAGAGGACATTCTTGATGACTCGATTGAAGCGGCTGATGTGACGGTTGTTGAAAATCTCGATGGTCCTACGGATCCTCCAGATAAATCTTCATCATTGTAAGGCTGCATGTGCTGCCTTAAAAGTTCTCCTGATGAAAGGGGACATAGACATAGTTCTTATTCAAGAACCATATGTTTATAGAAACAAAATATGTGAATTAAGTACTCCGGGGTTCAAACTATTGCAGTATACTGGTAATGATGTAATTCGAGCCTGTATAATTGCTAAAAACGAGCTTAACTTGTTTCTGCTTCCTTCAATGTGCAAGGCAGACACTGTCGTTGCCAATTTAGAAATAGCCAAATGCAAATATTGGGTATCTTCGGTCTATATGGGACATGACAGGGAGATGCCTCCATGTGCCGTTAAGACCTCAGTTGAGGAGTCACTGAAAACAAAGACGAAACTCATAATGGGATGCGATGCGAATGCGCATCATAGTATATGGGGAAGTAGTGATACTAATGCAAGGGGAGAGTCGCTAATAGAGTTTATTTTGCGTACTAATCTGGTAGTTTGCAACAAGGGAGATGCCCCAACCTTTGTCACTAAAAACAGGCAAGAGGTTTTGGACATCACCTTGGCCTCGCAAGAACTGAATGAAATGATATCTGAGTGGCATGTTTTAAGTGAACACAGCTTCTCAGATCATCGCTACATCAGTTTCAAATTTGATGTTCATATCACCAAGACCATATTTTCGCCAAATGTTAGGAAAGCTGACTGGAATAGGTATAGGGAATCGTTCAATATGATGATACCGGAAATAACAGAGACAAATATGAGAAATGTGCAAGATATCGAACACGCAGTGGAGCGGATTACTAAGGCCTTCAACATCTCACTGAAAGCTGCATGCCCTAGAGGAAAGCCAAGGGGGAAACATCGACCACCATGGTGGTCTACGGTATTAAGTAATATGAGGAAATCCTGCAGGAAGCTCTTTAACAAGGCAAAGTCCACCAGAGCCCCTGAGGACTGGGACGCTTACAAGAGGAATCTGAGAGGATACAAGCGAGAACTGAGAAAGGCTCAGCATAACTCTTGGAATGACTACTGCAGCAGTATTGAGAATACGTCCGAGGCTTCCAGACTACGGAAGGTTCTAGCATCCACCAACTCCGCTCCAGGTTTCATTAAAACATCGGAGGGAAATTGGACAACGTCCAGTGAGGAGACGCTGGAGGTACTATTGGACACACATTTTCCTGGAAATCAGACGGTTGAACCATGTACTGGCGGTGCCACAGTTGCTCAGCGGTCGTTTCCTGTCGAGGAAATTGTATCGGAAACTAGAATAAGATGGGCGCTAAGTAGCTTTGGACCATTCAAATCCCCCGGACCTGATGGAATTACTCCGGCGGAGTTACAAGCTGTAACTGACAAAATTATCCCCTGGTTGTCAGTGATATATAAAGGATGTATCAACTTATCATATATCCCAGGAAAGTGGAGGGAAATAAAAGTCGTTTTCATACCTAAAGCGGGAAAAGCCTCTCACTCGAGGGCGAAGGATTTCCGACCAATCAGCTTATCCTCATTCCTACTTAAGACTCTGGAGAGGATGATAGATATTTATCTTAGAACTAGCATCGATTCAAGGTTGTTCTCGAAAGGACAGCATGCATACTCGAAGGGCAGGTCTACTGAGACCGCACTACATGAACTAGTCAGCTTTATTGAAAGCTCACTATCTGTCAAAGAATACACAATCGTGGCGTTTCTAGACATCGAAGGGGCGTTCAATAATGTCCATCCGAGCTCGATATTAAATGGACTGACAACTCTGAATGTTGATCCATGTATACTCAGGCTGCTAGACGAACTGCTAATGAAGAGACGTATTTCAGCCACACTAGGACAAGCAAACATACAAAGGTATGTGAACAGAGGCACTCCCCAAGGAGGAGTTCTATCACCTCTTCTTTGGAATGTTGCTATAAATAGCCTTCTGGTTACTCTAGAAAAAGAAAGGATAAAAGTGGTGGCATACGCAGATGATGTGGCTCTGGCAGTCAGGGGAAAATTCCCATCCACAATCAGAGATATTATTCAGAGGGCCCTCCGGATGACTGAGAAATGGGCGAAAGACAATGGTCTTGGGGTAAATCCTGCAAAGACAGAATTAGTCATGTACTGCAACGATCGCAAAACTCCCACGGTTAGGCCTATTTCCTTAGGGGGTATTGAAATTCCCTTTGGTGAATGTGCAAAATACCTTGGCGTTATTTTGGACAGGAAGCTGAACTTTAAGCTTAATATTGAAGAAAGGGCGAGAAAGGCAACTGTAGCTTTGTACTCGTGCAAAAAGGCAATAGGAAAAAAGTGGGGACTGAAACCAAAAATTGTGCATTGGCTATATACGGCAGTGGTTAGACCTATAATGCTATATGGTGTTGTAGTCTGGTGGCCGGCACTTCAGAAACCGACTTGTTTAGATAAAGTTCAGCGTATGGCGTGTTTGTGTATTTCAGGCGCATTCAGCAAGACAGGAACAAATTCCCTTAATGTCGTGCTGCATCTATTGCCTTTAGACATTTTGGCCAAACAGTCAGCTGCAACAACGGCTGTGCGGTTGCGCGAACTATCGCTGTGGTCGGAAAAAGGTTACGGTCACAGTTCTGTCCTCAAAATAATGCCAGATGTGCCTAACGTAGTGGATTACACTTTGGCGAGTCCACTTTTCGACAAAAAGTTTGAGACTCTAATCCCCAACAGTGAGGCGTGGTGCACACAGACCCCGGGGAATAAAGAATATATAGATTTCTACACTGATGGCTCCAAATTGGATGGACAAGTGGGGTTCGGAGTATATTCTAATGATCTGGAACTTCGAATAGCGAAAAGATTACCTAATCACTGTAGTGTTTTTCAGGCTGAAATATTAGCAATAAGAGAGGTGGCGAATTGGCTGAGAAGTAATGTTCCAAAAAATGTGGGCATTAATATATACTCAGACAGTCAACCTGCAATAAAATCCTTGGACTCTGTGTTCCTCAACTCGAAAACGGCCATCGACTGCCGCAAATCTCTCAATGAGATGGCTGAGCAGTACAATATTCACCTAATATGGGTGCCTGGCCATAGGAACATACCGGGGAACTGCGAAGCGGATGAGTTGACAAGGCTAGGGACTACCTTACATATTCCAGGGGAACTAGAATTTGTTGGTATGCCCCTAGCTACCTGCAAGCTCATGCTGCGTGAGAAGGCTGTTATGATGGCAAATGTTCGATGGGAGAATTGCAAGGGTTGTAACGACACCAAGCAAATATGGCCCCATTTCAACTTAAACCGCACACTAGATATGCTAATGTTCTCGAGACGTCAGATATCACTCCTGATATCTGCTATAACGGGTCGCTGCCTGATAGGCGATTTTGCAAAAACTATTGGCGCGACGTATAATGACTATTGTATGAGCTGTCATGATGCGGAGGAAAAAGAATCAATTAAACACCTCTTGTGTGAGTGTCCTGCATTTTGTGTAAAGCGCAAGCAACTTTTAGGAGCATATAGCTTCAGATTACTGGCGGATCTGGAAAACGTTAACTTAAGCAGTCTGCTACTGTTTTTGGAACAATCTGGTTGGTTCAACAAAGAAAAATAATCAAGAAGGTTCAGCGGTTAAAACTAGAAGTGCCCATATGTAATAGGTACTTTTAGTTAATGTGGTATCACAATGGACTGAATAGTCTAAGTGAGCCTGAATCTTAATCGGGCTGCCACTTTAACCTAACCTATGGGGGCTATATATAATTATGGACCGATGTGAACAAATTTTTGCATGGTTGTTAGAGACAATATACCAACATCATGTACCAAATTTCAGCAGGATCGGATGAAATTTGCTTCTCTTTGAGGCTCCGCAAGCCAAATCTGGCGATCGGTTTATATAGGGGCTATATATAATTATGGACCGATGTGGACCAATTTTTGCATGGTTCGGATCGGAGGAAATATGCTTCTCGTAGAGGCTCCGCAAGCCCAATCTGAGAGTCCGTTTATATGGGGGCTATACGTAAAAGTGGACCGATATGGCCCATTTGCAATACCATTCGACCTACATCAATAACAACTACTTGTGCCAAGTTTCAAGTCGATAGCTAGTTTCGTTCGGAAGTTAGCGTGATTTCAACAGACGGACGGACGGACATGCTTAGATCGACTCACAATTTCACCACGACCCAGAATATATATACTTTATGGGGTCTTAGAGCAATATTTCGATGTGTTACAAACAGAATGACAAAGTTAATATACCCCCCTCCTATGGTGGAGGGTATAAAAATCAGTAGAAAATCTGTAAACTTTCCTTCAAGTTTCATAGTGTGGGGCAAGGAGAGTGTTCCCGTCCAAATACCCAAAAATCAAGTACACCATATTGATTTCAAAATCTTCCCCTACGGCCATCGTAAATTTCAAGTAAACTTTAGAATTCTAGTTTTTTTCAGTTTTAGAGGAGGTCTCCCTCTTCGGAGACGGTTCACCGGTCGCTGTCCACTCAGCCGACTGACGATTGGACTCAGGAGTGTAGTGATGGAGCCATGTTTCATCCACTGTCACATATCGAAGAAATACCCGATATGTGAAAAATAATAGGTATAGTGCCTACCCACATTTACATAACATAAAAAACCGAACAAAAAACGAAAATTCTTTTTTTTTAACCATTTATTTTTTCTTAAAAGATAGAGACAAAAGTAGGATCAAAATTTGTATTGTATTGTAAAAAAATAACACTTCATGAAAATTTAAACCTATTACCAAATTAAATAAAACTATATATTAGCGGATCCTTTGTTATCCAGAACAGTAGAACATCTTTGAATCTACCAAATTTTGGCAAAAATATAGCGGAAATTCGTTCCACGCATTCTGTATTAGACTCCAGAGCTCATTGCAAATTGATGTACACTTTCCGCTGTTTGCCCTTTTAACTTCGTTGCACAAATTTTCTATTACATTTCTCTTTCCAGCGTATACATAAATTCTTGTTAAGCGCTTTCGCCCTCTGTCAACGATTGATTATGATGGAAATTGGAGCTTCATTAATTTGAGGTTCCGGTGGGGTTAAAAAGGGACCTCCAACCAGGAAATGACCAGGAGTTAAAGCATCAATACAAGACACATCCTCAGACAATGGGCAAAGGGGCCTAGAGTTTAAAAAGGCTTCAATGCGAGCCAAAAGGGTTGAAAACTCTTCGAATGTGTACTTTAGGTTTGAGGCTATCCTTCTAAAATGATGTTTAAATGATTTTACGCCAGCTTCCCACAAGCCTCCCATGTGTGGTGCCCCTGCCAATGTATTCCCATGTGTGGATTAAAATGCCAATGTATTCCATTATTCACATAACCTCTGAACTTATATTTCGAATAAAATTCCGAAAATCCGACTTTAATACCCGTGAAGCTCCGACGAAATTTGTTCCATTATCGGAATATATGTCCTTTGGGCTTCCTCGTCGGGAAACAAATCTTGCAAAAGACGTCAGAGAGCTGGGCGTAGACAAATCACTAACAGCTTCCAAATGTATTGTAATTGTGGCGAAGCAAACCAAAATCGAAACATAGCCTTTAGTGATCAAACAAGACCTGCCCGTATAATTCTTGATGTCATAAGGCCCAGCAAAATCGACACCAACTCGAGTGAATGGCCGTTCAAGTAAATACAATGCAGACATAATCTGCTTCCGTGATCTCTTAGCATGAATAGTACATGTTTTGCAACGACCTTTAACCGATTTTATTAACGTTCTCGACTTTGGAATCCAGAACTCCACTCGGAGAACCCTCAGCATCAACTGAATCCCTCTATACAAAGTAACTTGATTTATAAAGCATACTAAGAGATGGGGCAGCTTACAATTGTAAGGCAAGCCTACCCCCAACACGAATTAAACCTTCTTCATCGACAAATGGGTGCAAATTTGGTAAGCTGCTGCTAGAATTGATAGGCTGACCATTTGTAAGATTCAAATACTCTTCAGGAAAATATACCTTTTACGTGATAATAATGAGTTTCCGTTTAACAACCTGCAATTCATTAAACGAAATCTTTGCATGAGCGGCCGAATCGGACTCTCTCCTAAGTAATGAGATAAATCTATGGACGTATGACATGACCCTTAATGCCTTTGAATAAGGAAGGAAAACCGGTATGAAATTCTCGTTGAGATTCAAGTTCCCAGTCGTTTCCTCCATCAGACAACCAATGTCATCATAAATAATTATAATTATAAACAATAAATCCTTAGATTGCACGCCTCTGCTAATGATTTTCGCTGGATTATGTTCCGATCTGATGTGTCTCCAACAATCTTCTCCAACTAAATCAAGAATTTTCGACACTCTGTTCGAAATAAATGTCGTCCACGAACAAGGGGGCTATTGAAGCCAAGCGAGCACTATCATCGAACCACTCCAACAATATAACTTGGTATGATTAATGTCCAAACTCAGTTCGGTCCGTAATGTACCAATCAACTCCGCCAATAAAAGGGCCCCACACAGTTCTAGTCTTGGCAAAGAGGCAGTTTTAAGAGGTGCTACCCTCGGTTTTGCAAACAGCAAGTGTTCAAAGTAAATATCTTTTGAACATGAATGCGATAACAACATCTTGTAACGGCAACAATAAAAATATCTTAGAATTGGCCTCTATCATTAGATAGAGATTAGAGACGCATTTAGTAAACTTAGGATCGCCACAAAATCATTGTACTAGCTGATAAGAGTGCATGTGTGTGGGATTTTAATGTAACAAAATAGATAAGAGATAGCTGTGTACGGCGATCAGTTGGTCTAATGCACAGGCAGTTTAGTTTGTAAGTGTATATAAGGAAGAATATTTTTGTAAATAAATTAGTATGAAAAGTATACTCATCTTGTTTGGTTATTAATAAAATAGCAAGTGAGTTCGAACGATATCATTATTAGATCTTATCCTTACATATACACAAGCTCCATATGCTCTCTCAGAGGCATCCGAAAACCCATGTATTTCCACATGAGAGTTTAAGTCAAACCCTATCCAGCGTTCTATTTTAATATCGTTTAAAGCTACATAATCATTTATGAACTGCAACCAGCGTAGTTTACTATGATCAGTCAAGTACTCGTCCCAACCAGTTTTATCAGTCCATATTTGCTGCATCAATATTTTTGCCACGATAATGACTGGCCCCAACCACCCGGCTGGATCAAACAATGAAGCTATTATGGACAAAACTTCCCTTTTCGTGAAATCGTCCTTCAGGTGAATGGGTCTTACCGAAAAGTAAAATGTATCACTTTTAGCATTCCAACGGATACCCAAAGTTTTTGTCTTGCTATCATCGTCAATTTCTAAAAAGTGCTCGCTAAGAAAATGTTCTGGTGATAAATCCTTTAGAATTCTGTCGCCATTGGCAGTCCACTTTCTCATAGTGAATCCAGCTGAAGATAATGCAGCGATTAGTTGATTCCTAGCCTCTATTGCTACTTCCAATTCAACAGTGGTAAAACTTCTACATTCTCTATCCAAAGGTTCCGACAAAACCTAACCAAATATCGTGTTCTGAGCAACAAGTGAACCCAAAACGTTCCGTTGAACACCATCCAAAAGTATGTCAGGATAAAAATCTGCCCCAATCAATCTATCTTATTGCTTTTAGAAAAATTAGGATCGGCCAATTGTAGATCTCCCAGAAAAAAGAAATGGATGAACTAGAAAGTTTCCCAGTCAGCTTGGGAAGTACCAAGCCACACATCTGAACTTCTGAATGGTCTCGATATGTGGAAGCCAATTCAAATGTTTCTGGGTTAATCCCGTCATCGCATTGTTCAACCCTGAAATTCTTGCGCTTATCATCGTAGTTGGCAAGCCAAGTCGTCTCGGTGTTCAAAATATCATCCTTTACAAGCCCTCATCAGAGTTAATTATTGGATTTCGAAAATTCCCCACTAAAATCACCAAATTTGTGGAAATTCCCCATCAAATCACCAAGTCCCCAACTCAAAAATGTTGTCCCATCCACGAAAAAATATCCCCGATTTGGGGAAGAATCTCCAATACTGGCAACACTGCATTGATATACCCTATCGTTGTTACTAAAACAGTTCAAAAAGAGGTTATTCTTCTTGACAATACCAAATTGTTCCTCTGGAGATATATTCAAGAATTTATTACAATATTTAAGATAATGATCCTGAGAACATATAAAACAAACAACTTTATTGGTACCCGCTTGATACGTCTTAACTTTTCTATGTGGAATTATCTAGTCTTCCCGCCTGTTCATGAACACCACTATGTGCCAAGTCAAAAACTTTATCCAACGACTGAAAACGAGCAGTCAAAAAGTTATCGAGATCCGCCCATCTCGAGACTTCGATCTTTTCTCTCACAGTCTGCTCCCACAAAAAATATATAGTGACCGGAAGTCGTGAGGAGCACAAGAACACAAGTATAGGATCCCAACTATCAATATCAATTCCATATAAATTAAGCAAAGTCATGCAGTTGTTAATATCCCTTTGCAACTTCTTTATATCGTGAGCGGTTTCTGATCTAACTGGGATCAGATTGAAAAGTATCTTCAATTGGGTATTTACACACAGTTAGAAAAATATGTTTTTCATATGTTCCGATATAAACAAAATGTGTTTCGGGCACAATTTTAAAACACAATATATTTAAGTGCAAACATGTAATGTTCCTAAACTAACACTAAATGTTTGGGACATCTATGTTAATATGTTAGAATATATTATGTTTGGGGCATGAATGTTTCATAAAAATCATATGTGTGAATGCAAACATATATAAATTTACAAATTTCGACTAAACATACATATGTTGTGATATTTTATTCAAAGCGACAGAGAGAGTATAGAGAAAGAAATAGAGATGGAAACCAAGAGAGTTGACGAAAGATATTAACATAACACAGCGAAAGAATCAAAAGAGAACAATTTCTGTGAAACCGCTTGTATGTTGTTTCGGAAAACTGTTTTATGATAAGGCCAAAAATTTGATATGCTTAAGTCTAAATATTACTTAATTTGAATAAAGAGAATAGACATTCGGAACCAAGATAATAGACATTTGAAAAACAAACAACATATGTTTTCGCCTTGAGAGCAGCATTTTATGTATGCGTGGACATGTGTTTTGTTTATCATTTTGGCCTTATGGGCACAATTTTTTTCTTGGTTCGTTAAAAGAAATCAGGGGACTTCATAAAAATAACGAAAGGGCACTATACTCTTTTTAGAGTTGGGAAATAAGGAGGAAATAGTGAAAAATTACACAGTAAAATGTATAAAAGCAAAGTTTAGTTCCTCTTTATTAATAAGTAGTCCACGAGGAGTTGACGGACACCTTCAAATATAATAGTGGGCATTAAGTTCGAGTTTTGCAGCTAAAACAATTTAAAAAGTTTATTTTCTTTAAAATGAATTATTAAAGAAAAATAAAAGGCATTTTAGAGCGATGGTGTTAAATGCTAGTAAAAAACTGTTCACGCCTAAATAAATTTATGTTTATATTATAAAATTATTTATGTATGTTTATACTCGACTCCACGTTCTTCTTTTGTTAGAGTTTTTGAATTCCTTCCAAATTTTAAAGTTTTGTACCAAAAACAGTTTTTTGTTACAAAATTTTTATTTTTGCAATAAAAAAATAATATTTTATCCAAAAATCAGTCAATTTCGTTTATATCAAGCACTGTTACTGACTATAAATCTTTAATAACTGTGATGAGGTTTTTGCCCTTACATGTAAATGTGTATCACTGTGATGTAGTCACTGAAATGTTTGGTGGGTCTTGTACAGAGTTTGGCCCAATAAGGTATATACGGATATATATAACTACAATTTGACTCTCAATTGCTGTGCTTTGTACTCTTCAAGCAGAAACATCTGTAGGATTTCGAAGTCCAACGGGGTAAACATTGTTTTAGTCAGCTGCATCTCAGGGATTTCAATAGCCTAGGTGGTAGAACGGTGGTCTGGAATGACTGATGGCCCAGGTTCAAACCCCAGCGATGGGTTCTTTTTTTATTACCATTGGTAAAATTTTTTCTCTCTCTTTTTATTTTCTACTTAATTTTTTTTTTTATTGTCATTTCGAGCAAGGGCAAACGGTCATTAGACATAATATTCTCAGGCAATTTTTTTTTACCAATGCGATGAGAACTAAAACTGTTTTTTTTAGAACATAGCGGTCGATATTTTCAAATTTCATACCATTCCTATATCGATCTTAGTGGTGGGAAGTAATCTAGTTCCTCGGCTAGTTTAAATAAACTTGCACCAGGCTATGAGCTGGCTTTTGATTTTCAAGTGCAGTAAAGTAAACTTCATTAATAACCATAGAAGTGTTGAACAAAGACGTAGAGAGTGTGAAATTAAAACGATTGTTCCTTATTCAATTATTAACTGAATTTATTACTGATGGTAAATATGGTGCAATAAGTTAAGGGAATTGGTGCTAATTTGGATAATTTCCTGTAGGTAATTTAAGGAATTTCAATTGAAGGCATTGAAATCCCTCGTCGATTTATAAATTGCACGAAAATTTTGTTGGTTATTCATGCATAAGACTTCGAACATCGATCTATTTTTTTGAGGTAAGAATTTTAAACCCATGTTTATTGGTGTGAAAAATTTACAAACGAGACAAATTATTTTTGTTTTGTAACAGATAAATTCAACTTAAGTAATCTTGGGAGAGGATTTTCCACCCGGTAATAACGCAATTAAACTTCGCGTTTAGGGGGTTATTTCCACGCCCGTAGATGAGGAAACCATACCCTCTCACAATTTTGATAATCTTCTGTGAGACGCAAAATCCAGTGATAAATCCTAAAGTGCACCTATTTTGTTTTCCAAGAGTGTGCCCATTCTGGAGCAATTGTATATCATCAAGTGGAAGCTACTGGCCACTCTGTTGTGTGAAAGTATATCACCCAATTGGAGAGAAGCTAAAAATAACTCTCTCCAACTGCTGTGAATTGTTCAACGAGACCACCATTGGCCACCAGTGAACCATCGCTTGATATAGCTGCATGCCAATCACATCAGCCGGTAGCTCAGAGCGCTAAGGCGCCGACTGAAAAGCAAACAGATCCAGCGATCCAAGTTCAAATCCCCATGTAGTAAAATGTTATATATATGAATTTAATTATTACCATTTTATCAGCCAGGCATATGCATAAAATC
Organism: Haematobia irritans; assembly: GCF_050003625.1. Lineage (NCBI taxonomy): Eukaryota > Metazoa > Arthropoda > Insecta > Diptera > Muscidae > Haematobia > Haematobia irritans. The sequence goes on along the minus strand of NC_134401.1, from coordinate 73,420,252 downwards.
ATCAATTTATCAATTTCATTCTTATTAACCAATTTATAGCTAGAAAAGGAAAGTAAAGTTACAGTTCAACAGCAAAAACAACAACATACGATCATGCTCAACGAGGCCTCGAAGATCATCATCGAATGTTACCAGGAAAAGTTCACTTCATAACTTTGGCTAAGTCCTACGATAATGTAAAAACGTAACAAAACAGCAAAACTGAAAACATAAAAACGTAAGTTCCCTAATATAAAAATTAGATTGATAAATTTGATTTAAATGCATATGAAAAAAAAAAGAAATGAGTAAAAAGAAACACACAGAAAGAGAAATCATAGAAAAAGCTCAATTCATTGAAATTTGCAAACTTCCCATTTAATAATTCCAAAACAAAAAAAAAAATAAAAAAAAAAATAACAAAACATTAGTAAAATATGAAATCTTTGATATTAATATCCTTTCCATGTTAATTTAACTGAACCTCTGAAAATACCAAATGTCCAAATTGGATAATTATTAGAATCCTGCCAACAGGAAAAATTCAGTTTTTGTTTTTGCTTTCGAAGATAATTTCAGTTAAAGTTCCGTGGAAAGAAAAATTTTCATCATATAATTCATATACACGATTTTGAGATATTTTTCTACAATTGTCCTTAAATTTGAGTATTATTGAACTAGCACCATTTATATCTAAAGATTTTATTATGTACTTTATTTACAAATATTGAAATACAATGAAATTAATTTTTAAAATGAATCATTAAACTTTTCAATATTCTTACGTGGGTGATGTAAATTTTAGGGTAATATCGGATTAGGGGTATTAGTAATATTATAGGCCACTAATACCATGGCAGGGATAAGGGTAAAGAGGCCAAGGAGTCCAGGACACCAGGAATTCCTTTCAAACCAATTTTCCACCGAAACATTTTGTTTAGTTACAGTTCTAACCATTTGGGGTTTTGTTATGTGTGGTTAGATATTCCATCGTGTTCTATTTCATTTCTTTAGGGAGTCTATAATAATTTTGTTTATGTCCAGGATTGAAGGATATCAGAGAATCTAGGGGACCCGAACCCCCCACCCGGCTGCTAGCTAGCGATCAATGGCTCCCTGTCTACCTAGACCTCTTATAAATTATTAATTTCGACCCATACATTGTGTCCTTTAATCCCTGTTCAACCAGCGATTGAGCTCCTGCATAGAAAAAAACTAGACACAAAAGGTTCATTTCTAATCGTCAAAAATGGGAATCGTAGTTGGACATTACATAGATAAATGGCGCCCAACGTGGGGCTTTAAGAATCTTATCCATAAGAAACTTCTTGCTCACGATAAATTTAATTCAGGATAATGTAAATTTCATCCTTAAAGGGATTGCAGGAACACCACTTGAGGAGTAATATTTGCTTTGAATACTTAACGAACTTCTTTGGATATTCATAAATCTGATGGTTTCGGGTTATGACCAAGAACGCATTCGTTAATATTTTCATTGCACTCGGTGCTCTAATAGATAGGTGATACTGGAATTTCTGGGAATGGTTTCACGTACGTTCAAGTAGATTAAAGCTAGTTATCAGCATCCTGTTTCTGTTAGGATCTACTTTATTATCGCTTATTGCATTTTAAAGTCCACATGTTACAGTTTTTGCTTGGAATTTTAGTATGCTGGTTTGCTAATTCTATTGGAAAATATATGGAAAGCATTCTCCCATAGCCCAGTTTAGAAAGTTTTAGTAGGAAATTGTATGCGAAAAATTACCCTATTCTTTTACTCACCCATCATCAACGTAAGATAAATATTTATGAAAAATATCTACAATTGTATTATATTCGAGTTGCAAAGCAAAGGAAATCTTGTTCAGAGTCACGATTTTTTTTATTATAATTTGAGGGGGAAATATTGAAGCATGCCAATACCACATAGTCCTCTTCGTCCTTCAGCTCCTCCTGAGGATCAAAATAGGATAATGGAAAATAATGAATTGAAATGTGTTATTTGTGACAATGTCATGGATTTCGAATCACAAGATTGTTATAAAATTATGACATGTTCTCACATTTTTCACCGAGGCTGTATTGAAGAGTCCCTATCTTCCTCTTCGAATTGTCCAAATTGTCAGGTGTCGTGCGAGCTTTCCGATCTTCGAAAGTATACACCAGAATTACATAGTGCACCAGACAATATCAATCCCACGGGGTCCACCAAGAAAACTAAGTCTTCTGGTCGTGGAAAACCTAGGGGCGCTCTTGTAAATAGGCCTCATACAAGTAATTTCTACAGAAATTTATCATACGACCAACATTTTAGTTTAGAGGCAAGCCCTCATGATAGCAATGTCGAAATGTCAAATTCTGTATCTTCTGGTAATGTTCTTCAACCAGAAATTGCAGCCACTCGAAATTCGGCAAATGAGACTAATCTACGAAATCACAATGATTCTGGTGAGATAGATTATGATCGAATTGGACGGATGATTGAACAAAGTGTTATGCAAATGATGCGAAATTTACAAATTTCCAGAAATCCCCCGAATCGTTCGCATAAATCACAACCACCAGCTTCTCACCCGCATGAACATTTTCCCAACTCACAATCAAGAACTGAACCGTATAATTCGAACTATGACACAAATGGACATAGTCTCAGGCAGTCCAAAAATTCTATTTGTCCTGTTCCAAATGCGGAAAAGGTCACATCCATAATCCAGAACTGGAATGTAAAATTTGATGGTTCTAGTAATGGCCTCACAGTAGACGAGTTTTTATATCGGATTAAATCTCTTACTGCTGAGCATTTTAATAATAATTTCGATTTGATTTGTAAAAATCTAAACATTCTTTTGACGAACAAAGCTCATGAATGGTATTGGAGATACCATAAACAGGTACCTTTTATAGAATGGAATGAGTTTTGTGCGGCTTTGAAGTCCCAATATAAAGACATGCGTTCGGTTTATGACCGAAAGGAAGAGGTTCGCAACAGGAAAATGAAACCGGGTGAAACTTTTGAATCCTTTTACGACTCTATCTGTTCCATTATGGACAGACTTGAACAGCCTATGGAAGAATCGGAATTAGTAGAAATTCTGATCCGCAATCTAAGGCCGGATATTAGGCATGAATTGTTGTATGTGCCTGTCTATTCCATAGCGCATTTACGGAGACTTGTGCAAATGCGCGAGAATTTATTATCGGACGAAAATTTCCGAAGGGGTTTACCCAGCAAATCGTATCCCAGTCCGCCCATTTCGGGACGTAGAAACGTTTCTGAAATCTACAGTGGAGAGGATGGTGTTTCTGATTCCACTGCACCAGCGATTGTGGATGCAGTTAATCAAAATTGTAGCACATACAAGTGTTGGAATTGTGATGAACCGGGACACTTTTGGGACGATTGTGTTCGCGACAGAAAGGTATTTTGCTACGGATGTGGCACTAAAGATATTTATAAGCCACAGTGTGCCAAATGCGCAGCTAGGAAAGTATCTTTGTCAAAAAACTCGATGCGCCACAACCCGTCACAACAGAACACATAACAGTTTCAAATTCTTCTTCTGAAGATTTAAACGAGCCAAATACTAAAACCAAATTCTGCCAACCAAATGATATATCTATTCTTCCTCGAGATTTTTCTCACCTCACAACCTTCATAAAAAAATTATACCCGATTAGACCGTATCATGAGAGATATGCCGAATACATCAGGAAACGTAATCAAATATTTTCAGTTGACACGATCGAGACGAAACGCCCCAAGAGGTCTACTGTTCGCATGCGGAGGTATTTTCAACTACGCAAAAGTTTATCTAAATACATAATATCATCAATTGTCTGTAATCCGAGGGACAGAAGATTTTATGCCAGAATAAATTTTTTAAATTTTGAAGAACTAGGTTTGCTTGATACTGGAGCAAACGTATCGTGTATTGGAGCAACTTTGGCCCAGCATGATTTTTCGATTTTTGATCATTATGTACCTGCAAAAGCTTTTGTTCAGACTGCGGATGGCAAATTTCAAAAGACCTTGGGATTTTTAGTTACCGATGTCACTTTTCGTAATCAGACCAAACAATTGAAAATGTTAATTGTTCCTTCCATAACGCAACGACTTATTTTGGGTCTTGATTTTTGGGAAGCCTTTGGTATAGCCTCTGACGTTTTTGAATCGGCCATCATATCCGATTCGTCGCTTAATGTTGACCCTTGCTGTTTAACTGATATGTCTTGTTTGAATGAAGTAGCCTCACACAAGATCACATCGGATAATAAATATCCACTCAGCCCATCTCAGACTCGACAGTTGTCATCGATTATCGATTTGTTCCCTAATTATTGTAAGGAAGGCTTAGGCAGAACGACAATGATTTCCCATGAGATCGATGTGGGTTCTTCAAAGCCAATCAAACAAAGATATTACCCGGTCTCACCAGCTGTGGAAAGGGTAATGTTTCAGGAGATAGATCGCATGTTGGCACTTGGGGTGATTGAGCAGTCCACCTCCCCGTGGAGCTCACCAATGCGTCTAGTCCTGAAACCCAATAAAGTTCGCTTGTGTTTAGATGCTCGCAAACTAAACCAAGTAACTAAAAAGGATGCGTATCCGCTCCACAGTATTGAGGGCATATTTTCGAGGTTGCCACAGGCCAACATCATTTCCAAATTGGATCTAAAGGACGCTTACTGGCAGGTTGCTTTGAGCGAAGAAGCGAAACCTTTAACCGCTTTTACCGTGCCAGGGCGTCCCTTATACCAATTTGTTGTGATGCCATTTGGCCTGTGCAACGCTCCACAGACCATGTGTCGCCTCATGGACCAGTTAATTCCACCAGATCTTCGTCATTGTGTTTTCGGATATCTGGACGATTTAATCATTGTGTCCGAAAATTTCAATAGTCATTTGTCCGTTTTAGTTCGTATAGCCGAAGAGTTTCGTAGGGCGAATTTAACTCTCAATATTGAGAAAAGCCACTTCTGTGTCACAGAAGTAAAATATCTTGGCTATATTATAGGAAATGGTGGTATAAGAACTGACCAAGAAAAGGTAGAAGCGATCAGCAAATGGCCAACACCAAGGACTGTAAAGCAGGTTCGTGGATTCCTTGGGTTAGCTGGCTGGTACAGACGCTTCATTGAAAACTTTTCGTCCTTAACTTTTCCGATTACTGAGACCCTCTCATCCAAGCGCAAATTTCAATGGACTTCGGAGGCAAACGAGGCATTTGAGTTAGTGAAGAAGCGTCTTACCACCGCACCAGTTCTGGCTAACCCAGATTTTACGAAAAAATTCTTCGTTCATTGCGACGCCTCCGATTACGGTATAGGGGCAGTTTTAGTACAATTAGACAAGGATGGTGAAGAGCGACCCATTGCTTATATGTCTAAAAAACTAAATACTGCCCAAAGAAACTATAGCGTAACGGAGAAGGAATGTCTTGCCGCCATTGAAGCAGTTAAGCGTTTCCGTTGCTATTTGGAGATGCAGGAGTTTGAGATCATCACGGATCACTCCTCCTTGCTTTGGCTAATGCCGCAACCGGATTTATCAGGGCGTTTGGCAAGATGGGTATTTAAACTACAATCTTTCAAATTCACGATTAGTCATCGCCAAGGAAAAAATCATGTAGTACCGGATGCTCTGTCTCGGATGGATTTCGGAGAAGTTTCAGGTATCGAAATTTCTGATCCAGAGGTTGATCTCAATTCGCCTTGTTTTGATGATAGTGAATATGCGGACTTGAGACTGAAAATTCGGGAAAATGAGTCGAAATACCCTGACTTAAAGATAATTGATAAATTCGTGTATATTCGAAACGATTTTTATAGAGGGACTGAGGAACAGGAGAGTAATGCCTGGAAGTTGTGGATTCCTAGAAATCTTCGTTTAAGTATTATATCTCGATTTCATGACCCTACAATAACTGCCCACGGTGGCATGTCAAAGACGTTGGAATTGATACGCCGGAATTTTTATTGGCCAGGTATGGTCACGGACGTCCGCGACTATGTGAGGGAGTGTAATATTTGTAAAACCACGAAGCACCCTAATGTGATTTTAAGGCCTGAAATGGGTAAGCCCGTCGTCTCAATACGGCCTTTTCAGCGCTTGTATGTGGATATTTTGGGACCATACCCGAGATCAAAGAGTGGACATATTGGTCTATTAATTGTCCTAGACCATTTGACAAAATTTCATTGGCTTTGCCCTTTGAAAAAATTTACGTCGGGTGTAATTCAGGAGTTCCTTTTGAAGGACATTTTTCATGTTTTCGGCGTACCCGAGTTTATTATCAGTGATAATGGTTCTCAGTTTCGGGCTAGTGATTTTAATGCATTTTTAACAAGGATGGGTATACAACATATTTATACTGCCCTATATTCCCCTCAAGCGAATGCCTCTGAGCGGGTAAACAGATCCATAATAGCGGCAATACGGGCTTATTTAAAAGAGGACCATAGAATGTGGGATGAGCATTTGAGTTCAATAAGTTGTGCCTTGAGAAATGCTTTTCATCAAGCCATCAAATGTTCTCCTTATTTCGCCACTTTTGGGTTTGATATGATTACCCATGGCGATTCATATAAACTCTTAAAGAATATCAACATTTTAGAGGACCCGATATCACCGTTGAAAAGGGAGGATAAACTTTATCTAGTTCGAAAGGAAATCCGAGAGAACATTGCAAAGGCATATAATACTAATCGTGACCAATATAATTTACGGACTCGTCCTGTATCTTTTTCTGTTGGACAAATAGTCTACAGGAGAAACTTTTCCCAAAGTAGTGCCGAAAAGAGATACAGTTCTAAGCTTGCGCCAACTTTCATTAAAGCAATTGTAAAAGATAAAATAGGAACCAATTATTATGTCCTCAAAGACATAGATGGAAATTCAACTGGTACATACCATGCGAAGGACATGCGATCCTAGAGTTAGTATCCTCCGATTAATATCGCCGTCTAATAGACCGATATTACCCGGTTTTGTGATGAGGTTTTTGCCCTTACATGTAAATGTATATCACTGTGATGTAGTCACTGAAATGTTTGGTGGGTCTTGTACAGAGTTTGGCCCAATAACGTATATACGGATATATATAACTACAATTTGACTCTCAATTGCTGTGCTTTGTACTCTTCAAGCAGAAACATCTGTAGGATTTCGAAGTCCAACGGGGTAAACATTGTTTTAGTCAGCTGCATCTCAGGGATTTCAATAGCCTAGGTGGTAGAACGGTGGTCTGGAATGACTGATGGCCCAGGTTCAAACCCCAGCGAGGGGTTCTTTTTTTATTACCATTGGTAAAATTTTTTCTCTCTTTTTATTTTCTACTTAATTTTTTTTTCTTATTGTCATTTCGAGCAAGGGCAAACGGTCATTAGACATAATATTCTCAGGCAATTTTTTTTTACCAATGCGATGAGAACTAAAACTGTTTTTTTTAGAACATAGCGGTCGATATTTTCAAATTTCATACCATTCCTATATCGATCTTAGTGGTGGGAAGTAATCTAGTTCCTCGGCTAGTTTAAATAAACTTGCACCAGGCTATGAGCTGGCTTTTGATTTTCAAGTGCAGTAAAGTAAACTTCATTAATAACCATAGAAGTGTTGAACAAAGACGTAGAGAGTGTGAAATTAAAACGATTGTTCCTTATTCAATTATTAACTGAATTTATTACTGATGGTAAATATGGTGCAATAAGTTAAGGGAATTGGTGCTAATTTGGATAATTTCCTGTAGGTAATTTAAGGAATTTCAATTGAAGGCATTGAAATCCCTCGTCGATTTATAAATTGCACGAAAATTTTGTTGGTTATTCATGCATAAGACTTCGAACATCGATCTATTTTTTTGAGGTAAGAATTTTAAACCCATGTTTATTGGTGTGAAAAATTTACAAACGAGACAAATTATTTTTGTTTTGTAACAGATAAATTCAACTTAAGTAATCTTGGGAGAGGATTTTCCACCCGGTAATAACGCAATTAAACTTCGCGTTTAGGGGGTTATTTCCACGCCCGTAGATGAGGAAACCATACCCTCTCACAATTTTGATAATCTTCTGTGAGACGCAAAATCCAGTGATAAATCCTAAAGTGCACCTATTTTGTTTTCCAAGAGTGTGCCCATTCTGGAGCAATTGTATATCATCAAGTGGAAGCTACTGGCCACTCTGTTGTGTGAAAGTATATCACCCAATTGGAGAGAAGCTAAAAATAACTCTCTCCAACTGCTGTGAATTGTTCAACGAGACCACCATTGGCCACCAGTGAACCATCGCTTGATATAGCTGCATGCCAATCACATCAGCCGGTAGCTCAGAGCGCTAAGGCGCCGACTGAAAAGCAAACAGATCCAGCGATCCAAGTTCAAATCCCCATGTAGTAAAATGTTATATATATGAATTTAATTATTACCATTTTATCAGCCAGGCATATGCATAAAATCATCAATTTATCAATTTCATTCTTATTAACCAATTTATAGCTAGAAAAGGAAAGTAAAGTTACAGTTCAACAGCAAAAACAACAACATACGATCATGCTCAACGAGGCCTCGAAGATCATCATCGAATGTTACCAGGAAAAGTTCACTTCATAACTTTGGCTAAGTCCTACGATAATGTAAAAACGTAACAAAACAGCAAAACTGAAAACATAAAAACGTAAGTTCCCTAATATAAAAATTAGATTGATAAATTTGATTTACATGCATATGAAAAAAAAAAGAAATGAGTAAAAAGAAACACACAGAAAGAGAAATCATAGAAAAAGCTCAATTCATTGAAATTTGCAAACTTCCCATTTAATAATTCCAAAACAAAAAAAAAAAATAAAAAAAAAAATAACAAAACATTAGTAAAATATGAAATCTTTGATATTAATATCCTTTCCATGTTAATTTAACTGAACCTCTGAAAATACCAAATGTCCAAATTGGATAATTATTAGAATCCTGCCAACAGGAAAAATTCAGTTTTTGTTTTTGCTTTCGAAGATAATTTCAGTTAAAGTTCCGTGGAAAGAAAAATTTTCATCATATAATTCATATACACGATTTTGAGATATTTTTCTACAATTGTCCTTAAATTTGAGTATTATTGAACTAGCACCATTTATATCTAAAGATTTTATTATGTACTTTATTTACAAATATTGAAATACAATGAAATTAATTTTTAAAATGAATCATTAAACTTTTCAATATTCTTACGTGGGTGATGTAAATTTTAGGGTAATATCGGATTAGGGGTATTAGTAATATTATAGGCCACTAATACCATGGCAGGGATAAGGGTAAAGAGGCCAAGGAGTCCAGGACACCAGGAATTCCTTTCAAACCAATTTTCCACCGAAACATTTTGTTTAGTTACAGTTCTAACCATTTGGGGTTTTGTTATGTGTGGTTAGATATTCCATCGTGTTCTATTTCATTTCTTTAGGGAGTCTATAATAATTTTGTTTATGTCCAGGATTGAAGGATATCAGAGAATCTAGGGGACCCGAACCCCCCACCCGGCTGCTAGCTAGCGATCAATGGCTCCCTGTCTACCTAGACCTCTTATAAATTATTAATTTCGACCCATACATTGTGTCCTTTAATCCCTGTTCAACCAGCGATTGAGCTCCTGCATAGAAAAAAACTAGACACAAAAGGTTCATTTCTAATCGTCAAAAATGGGAATCGTAGTTGGACATTACATAGATAAATGGCGCCCAACGTGGGGCTTTAAGAATCTTATCCATAAGAAACTTCTTGCTCACGATAAATTTAATTCAGGATAATGTAAATTTCATCCTTAAAGGGATTGCAGGAACACCACTTGAGGAGTAATATTTGCTTTGAATACTTAACGAACTTCTTTGGATATTCATAAATCTGATGGTTTCGGGTTATGACCAAGAACGCATTCGTTAATATTTTCATTGCACTCGGTGCTCTAATAGATAGGTGATACTGGAAATTCTGGGAATGGTTTCACGTACGTTCAAGTAGATTAAAGCTAGTTATCAGCATCCTGTTTCTGTTAGGATCTACTTTATTATCGCTTATTGCATTTTAAAGTCCACATGTTACAGTTTTTGCTTGGAATTTTAGTATGCTGGTTTGCTAATTCTATTGGAAAATATATGAAAAGCATTCTCCCATAGCCCAGTTTAGAAAGTTTTAGTAGGAAATTGTATGCGAAAAATTACCCTATTCTTTTACTCACCCATCATCAACGTAAGATAAATATTTATGAAAAATATCTACAATTGTATTATATTCGAGTTGCAAAGCAAAGGAAATCTTGTTCAGAGTCACGATTTTTTTTATTATAATTTGAGGGGGAAATATTGAAGCATGCCAATACCACATAGTCCTCTTCGTCCTTCAGCTCCTCCTGAGGATCAAAATAGGATAATGGAAAATAATGAATTGAAATGTGTTATTTGTGACAATGTCATGAATTTCGAATCACAAGATTGTTATAAAATTATGACATGTTCTCACATTTTTCACCGAGGCTGTATTGAAGAGTCCCTATCTTCCTCTTCGAATTGTCCAAATTGTCAGGTGTCGTGCGAGCTTTCCGATCTTCGAAAGTATACACCAGAATTACATAGTGCACCAGACAATATCAATCCCACGGGGTCCACCAAGAAAACTAAGTCTTCTGGTCGTGGAAAACCTAGGGGCGCTCTTGTAAATAGGCCTCATACAAGTAATTTCTACAGAAATTTATCATACGACCAACATTTTAGTTTAGAGGCAAGCCCTCATGATAGCAATGTCGAAATGTCAAATTCTGTATCTTCTGGTAATGTTCTTCAACCAGAAATTGCAGCCACTCGAAATTCGGCAAATGAGACTAATCTACGAAATCACAATGATTCTGGTGAGATAGATTATGATCGAATTGGACGGATGATTGAACAAAGTGTTATGCAAATGATGCGAAATTTACAAATTTCCAGAAATCCCCCGAATCGTTCGCATAAATCACAACCACCAGCTTCTCACCCGCATGAACATTTTCCCAACTCACAATCAAGAACTGAACCGTATAATTCGAACTATGACACAAATGGACATAGTCTCAGGCAGTCCAAAAATTCTATTTGTCCTGTTCCAAATGCGGAAAAGGTCACATCCATAATCCAGAACTGGAATGTAAAATTTGATGGTTCTAGTAATGGCCTCACAGTAGACGAGTTTTTATATCGGATTAAATCTCTTACTGCTGAGCATTTTAATAATAATTTCGATTTGATTTGTAAAAATCTAAACATTCTTTTGACGAACAAAGCTCATGAATGGTATTGGAGATACCATAAACAGGTACCTTTTATAGAATGGAATGAGTTTTGTGCGGCTTTGAAGTCCCAATATAAAGACATGCGTTCGGTTTATGACCGAAAGGAAGAGGTTCGCAACAGGAAAATGAAACCGGGTGAAACTTTTGAATCCTTTTACGACTCTATCTGTTCCATTATGGACAGACTTGAACAGCCTATGGAAGAATCGGAATTAGTAGAAATTCTGATCCGCAATCTAAGGCCGGATATTAGGCATGAATTGTTGTATGTGCCTGTCTATTCCATAGCGCATTTACGGAGACTTGTGCAAATGCGCGAGAATTTATTATCGGACGAAAATTTCCGAAGGGGTTTACCCAGCAAATCGTATCCCAGTCCGCCCATTTCGGGACGTAGAAACGTTTCTGAAATCTACAGTGGAGAGGATGGTGTTTCTGATTCCACTGCACCAGCGATTGTGGATGCAGTTAATCAAAATTGTAGCACATACAAGTGTTGGAATTGTGATGAACCGGGACACTTTTGGGACGATTGTGTTCGCGACAGAAAGGTATTTTGCTACGGATGTGGCACTAAAGATATTTATAAGCCACAGTGTGCCAAATGCGCAGCTAGGAAAGTATCTTTGTCAAAAAACTCGATGCGCCACAACCCGTCACAACAGAACACATAACAGTTTCAAATTCTTCTTCTGAAGATTTAAACGAGCCAAATACTAAAACCAAATTCTGCCAACCAAATGATATATCTATTCTTCCTCGAGATTTTTCTCACCTCACAACCTTCATAAAAAAATTATACCCGATTAGACCGTATCATGAGAGATATGCCGAATACATCAGGAAACGTAATCAAATATTTTCAGTTGACACGATCGAGACGAAACGCCCCAAGAGGTCTACTGTTCGCATGCGGAGGTATTTTCAACTACGCAAAAGTTTATCTAAATACATAATATCATCAATTGTCTGTAATCCGAGGGACAGAAGATTTTATGCCAGAATAAATTTTTTAAATTTTGAAGAACTAGGTTTGCTTGATACTGGAGCAAACGTATCGTGTATTGGAGCAACTTTGGCCCAGCATGATTTTTCGATTTTTGATCATTATGTACCTGCAAAAGCTTTTGTTCAGACTGCGGATGGCAAATTTCAAAAGACCTTGGGATTTTTAGTTACCGATGTCACTTTTCGTAATCAGACCAAACAATTGAAAATGTTAATTGTTCCTTCCATAACGCAACGACTTATTTTGGGTCTTGATTTTTGGGAAGCCTTTGGTATAGCCTCTGACGTTTTTGAATCGGCCATCATATCCGATTCGTCGCTTAATGTTGACCCTTGCTGTTTAACTGATATGTCTTGTTTGAATGAAGTAGCCTCACACAAGATCACATCGGATAATAAATATCCACTCAGCCCATCTCAGACTCGACAGTTGTCATCGATTATCGATTTGTTCCCTAATTATTGTAAGGAAGGCTTAGGCAGAACGACAATGATTTCCCATGAGATCGATGTGGGTTCTTCAAAGCCAATCAAACAAAGATATTACCCGGTCTCACCAGCTGTGGAAAGGGTAATGTTTCAGGAGATAGATCGCATGTTGGCACTTGGGGTGATTGAGCAGTCCACCTCCCCGTGGAGCTCACCAATGCGTCTAGTCCTGAAACCCAATAAAGTTCGCTTGTGTTTAGATGCTCGCAAACTAAACCAAGTAACTAAAAAGGATGCGTATCCGCTCCACAGTATTGAGGGCATATTTTCGAGGTTGCCACAGGCCAACATCATTTCCAAATTGGATCTAAAGGACGCTTACTGGCAGGTTGCTTTGAGCGAAACCTTTAACCGCTTTTACCGTGCCAGGGCGTCCCTTATACCAATTTGTTGTGATGCCATTTGGCCTGTGCAACGCTCCACAGACCATGTGTCGCCTCATGGACCAGTTAATTCCACCAGATCTTCGTCATTGTGTTTTCGGATATCTGGACGATTTAATCATTGTGTCCGAAAATTTCAATAGTCATTTGTCCGTTTTAGTTCGTATAGCCGAAGAGTTTCGTAGGGCGAATTTAACTCTCAATATTGAGAAAAGCCACTTCTGTGTCACAGAAGTAAAATATCTTGGCTATATTATAGGAAATGGTGGTATAAGAACTGACCCCGAAAAGGTAGAAGCGATCAGCAAATGGCCAACACCAAGGACTGTAAAGCAGGTTCGTGGATTCCTTGGGTTAGCTGGCTGGTACAGACGCTTCATTGAAAACTTTTCGTCCTTAACTTTTCCGATTACTGAGACCCTCTCATCCAAGCGCAAATTTCAATGGACTTCGGAGGCAAACGAGGCATTTGAGTTAGTGAAGAAGCGTCTTACCACCGCACCAGTTCTGGCTAACCCAGATTTTACGAAAAAATTCTTCGTTCATTGCGACGCCTCCGATTACGGTATAGGGGCAGTTTTAGTACAATTAGACAAGGATGGTGAAGAGCGACCCATTGCTTATATGTCTAAAAAACTAAATACTGCCCAAAGAAACTATAGCGTAACGGAGAAGGAATGTCTTGCCGCCATTGAAGCAGTTAAGCGTTTCCGTTGCTATTTGGAGATGCAGGAGTTTGAGATCATCACGGATCACTCCTCCTTGCTTTGGCTAATGCCGCAACCGGATTTATCAGGGCGTTTGGCAAGATGGGTATTTAAACTACAATCTTTCAAATTCACGATTAGTCATCGCCAAGGAAAAAATCATGTAGTACCGGATGCTCTGTCTCGGATGGATTTCGGAGAAGTTTCAGGTATCGAAATTTCTGATCCAGAGGTTGATCTCAATTCGCCTTGTTTTGATGATAGTGAATATGCGGACTTGAGACTGAAAATTCGGGAAAATGAGTCGAAATACCCTGACTTAAAGATAATTGATAAATTCGTGTATATTCGAAACGATTTTTATAGAGGGACTGAGGAACAGGAGAGTAATGCCTGGAAGTTGTGGATTCCTAGAAATCTTCGTTTAAGTATTATATCTCGATTTCATGACCCTACAATAACTGCCCACGGTGGCATGTCAAAGACGTTGGAATTGATACGCCGGAATTTTTATTGGCCAGGTATGGTCACGGACGTCCGCGACTATGTGAGGGAGTGTAATATTTGTAAAACCACGAAGCACCCTAATGTGATTTTAAGGCCTGAAATGGGTAAGCCCGTCGTCTCAATACGGCCTTTTCAGCGCTTGTATGTGGATATTTTGGGACCATACCCGAGATCAAAGAGTGGACATATTGGTCTATTAATTGTCCTAGACCATTTGACAAAATTTCATTGGCTTTGCCCTTTGAAAAAATTTACGTCGGGTGTAATTCAGGAGTTCCTTTTGAAGGACATTTTTCATGTTTTCGGCGTACCCGAGTTTATTATCAGTGATAATGGTTCTCAGTTTCGGGCTAGTGATTTTAATGCATTTTTAACAAGGATGGGTATACAACATATTTATACTGCCCTATATTCCCCTCAAGCGAATGCCTCTGAGCGGGTAAACAGATCCATAATAGCGGCAATACGGGCTTATTTAAAAGAGGACCATAGAATGTGGGATGAGCATTTGAGTTCAATAAGTTGTGCCTTGAGAAATGCTTTTCATCAAGCCATCAAATGTTCTCCTTATTTCGCCACTTTTGGGTTTGATATGATTACCCATGGCGATTCATATAAACTCTTAAAGAATATCAACATTTTAGAGGACCCGATATCACCGTTGAAAAGGGAGGATAAACTTTATCTAGTTCGAAAGGAAATCCGAGAGAACATTGCAAAGGCATATAATACTAATCGTGACCAATATAATTTACGGACTCGTCCTGTATCTTTTTCTGTTGGACAAATAGTCTACAGGAGAAACTTTTCCCAAAGTAGTGCCGAAAAGAGATACAGTTCTAAGCTTGCGCCAACTTTCATTAAAGCAATTGTAAAAGATAAAATAGGAACCAATTATTATGTCCTCAAAGACATAGATGGAAATTCAACTGGTACATACCATGCGAAGGACATGCGATCCTAGAGTTAGTATCCTCCGATTAATATCGCCGTCTAATAGACCGATATTACCCGGTTTTGTGATGAGGTTTTTGCCCTTACATGTAAATGTATATCACTGTGATGTAGTCACTGAAATGTTTGGTGGGTCTTGTACAGAGTTTGGCCCAATAACGTATATACGGATATATATAACTACAATTTGAATCTCAATTGCTGTGCTTTGTACTCTTCAAGCAGAAACATCTGTAGGATTTCGAAGTCCAACGGGGTAAACATTGTTTTAGTCAGCTGCATCTCAGGGATTTCAATAGCCTAGGTGGTAGAACGGTGGTCTGGAATGACTGATGGCCCAGGTTCAAACCCCAGCGAGGGGTTCTTTTTTTATTACCATTGGTAAAATTTTTTCTCTCTCTTTTTATTTTCTACTTAATTTTTTTTTTTTATTGTCATTTCGAGCAAGGGCAAACGGTCATTAGACATAATATTCTCAGGCAATTTTTTTTTACCAATGCGATGAGAACTAAAACTGTTTTTTTTAGAACATAGCGGTCGATATTTTCAAATTTCATACCATTCCTATATCGATCTTAGTGGTGGGAAGTAATCTAGTTCCTCGGCTAGTTTAAATAAACTTGCACCAGGCTATGAGCTGGCTTTTGATTTTCAAGTGCAGTAAAGTAAACTTCATTAATAACCATAGAAGTGTTGAACAAAGACGTAGAGAGTGTGAAATTAAAACGATTGTTCCTTATTCAATTATTAACTGAATTTATTACTGATGGTAAATATGGTGCAATAAGTTAAGGGAATTGGTGCTAATTTGGATAATTTCCTGTAGGTAATTTAAGGAATTTCAATTGAAGGCATTGAAATCCCTCGTCGATTTATAAATTGCACGAAAATTTTGTTGGTTATTCATGCATAAGACTTCGAACATCGATCTATTTTTTTGAGGTAAGAATTTTAAACCCATGTTTATTGGTGTGAAAAATTTACAAACGAGACAAATTATTTTTGTTTTGTAACAGATAAATTCAACTTAAGTAATCTTGGGAGAGGATTTTCCACCCGGTAATAACGCAATTAAACTTCGCGTTTAGGGGGTTATTTCCACGCCCGTAGATGAGGAAACCATACCCTCTCACAATTTTGATAATCTTCTGTGAGACGCAAAATCCAGTGATAAATCCTAAAGTGCACCTATTTTGTTTTCCAAGAGTGTGCCCATTCTGGAGCAATTGTATATCATCAAGTGGAAGCTACTGGCCACTCTGTTGTGTGAAAGTATATCACCCAATTGGAGAGAAGCTAAAAATAACTCTCTCCAACTGCTGTGAATTGTTCAACGAGACCACCATTGGCCACCAGTGAACCATCGCTTGATATAGCTGCATGCCAATCACATCAGCCGGTAGCTCAGGGCGCTAAGGCGCCGACTGAAAAGCAAACAGATCCAGCGATCCAAGTTCAAATCCCCATGTAGTAAAATGTTATATATATGAATTTAATTATTACCATTTTATCAGCCAGGCATATGCATAAAATCATCAATTTATCAATTTCATTCTTATTAACCAATTTATAGCTAGAAAAGGAAAGTAAAGTTACAGTTCAACAGCAAAAACAACAACATACGATCATGCTCAACGAGGCCTCGAAGATCATCATCGAATGTTACCAGGAAAAGTTAACTTCATAACTTTGGCTAAGTCCTACGATAATGTAAAAACGTAACAAAACAGCAAAACTGAAAACATAAAAACGTAAGTTCCCTAATATAAAAATTAGATTGATAAATTTGATTTACATGCATATGAAAAAAAAAAAGAAATGAGTAAAAAGAAACACACAGAAAGAGAAATCATAGAAAAAGCTCAATTAATTGAAATTTGCAAACTTCCCATTTAATAATTCCAAAACAAAAAAAAAATAAAAAAAAAAAATAACAAAACATTAGTAAAATATGAAATCTTTGATATTAATATCCTTTCCATGTTAATTTAACTGAACCTCTGAAAATACCAAATGTCCAAATTGGATAATTATTAGAATCCTGCCAACAGGAAAAATTCAGTTTTTGTTTTTGCTTTCGAAGATAATTTCAGTTAAAGTTCCGTGGAAAGAAAAATTTTCATCATATAATTCATATACACGATTTTGAGATATTTTTCTACAATTGTCCTTAAATTTGAGTATTATTGAACTAGCACCATTTATATCTAAAGATTTTATTATGTACTTTATTTACAAATATTGAAATACAATGAAATTAATTTTTAAAATGAATCATTAAACTTTTCAATATTCTTACGTGGGTGATGTAAATTTTAGGGTAATATCGGATTAGGGGTATTAGTAATATTATAGGCCACTAATACCATGGCAGGGATAAGGGTAAAGAGGCCAAGGAGTCCAGGACACCAGGAATTCCTTTCAAACCAATTTTCCACCGAAACATTTTGTTTAGTTACAGTTCTAACCATTTGGGGTTTTGTTATGTGTGGTTAGATATTCCATCGTGTTCTATTTCATTTCTTTAGGGAGTCTATAATAATTTTGTTTATGTCCAGGATTGAAGGATATCAGAGAATCTAGGGGACCCGAACCCCCCACCCGGCTGCTAGCTAGCGATCAATGGCTCCCTGTCTACCTAGACCTCTTATAAATTATTAATTTCGACCCATACATTGTGTCCTTTAATCCCTGTTCAACCAGCGATTGAGCTCCTGCATAGAAAAAAACTAGACACAAAAGGTTCATTTCTAATCGTCAAAAAATGGGAATCGTAGTTGGACATTACATAGATAAATGGCGCCCAACGTGGGGCTTTAAGAATCTTATCCATAAGAAACTTCTTGCTCACGATAAATTTAATTCAGGATAATGTAAATTTCATCCTTAAAGGGATTGCAGGAACACCACTTGAGGAGTAATATTTGCTTTGAATACTTAACGAACTTCTTTGGATATTCATAAATCTGATGGTTTCGGGTTATGACCAAGAACGCATTCGTTAATATTTTCATTGCACTCGGTGCTCTAATAGATAGGTGATACTGGAATTTCTGGGAATGGTTTCACGTACGTTCAAGTATATTAAAGCTAGTTATCAGCATCCTGTTTCTGTTAGGATCTACTTTATTATCGCTTATTGCATTTTAAAGTCCACATGTTACAGTTTTTGCTTGGAATTTTAGTATGCTGGTTTGCTAATTCTATTGGAAAATATATGAAAAGCATTCTCCCATAGCCCAGTTTAGAAAGTTTTAGTAGGAAATTGTATGCGAAAAATTACCCTATTCTTTTACTCACCCATCATCAACGTAAGATAAATATTTATGAAAAATATCTACAATTGTATTATATTCGAGTTGCAAAGCAAAGGAAATCTTGTTCAGAGTCACGATTTTTTTTATTATAATTTGAGGGGGAAATATTGAAGCATGCCAATACCACATAGTCCTCTTCGTCCTTCAGCTCCTCCTGAGGATCAAAATAGGATAATGGAAAATAATGAATTGAAATGTGTTATTTGTGACAATGTCATGAATTTCGAATCACAAGATTGTTATAAAATTATGACATGTTCTCACATTTTTCACCGAGGCTGTATTGAAGAGTCCCTATCTTCCTCTTCGAATTGTCCAAATTGTCAGGTGTCGTGCGAGCTTTCCGATCTTCGAAAGTATACACCAGAATTACATAGTGCACCAGACAATATCAATCCCACGGGGTCCACCAAGAAAACTAAGTCTTCTGGTCGTGGAAAACCTAGGGGCGCTCTTGTAAATAGGCCTCATACAAGTAATTTCTACAGAAATTTATCATACGACCAACATTTTAGTTTAGAGGCAAGCCCTCATGATAGCAATGTCGAAATGTCAAATTCTGTATCTTCTGGTAATGTTCTTCAACCAGAAATTGCAGCCACTCGAAATTCGGCAAATGAGACTAATCTACGAAATCACAATGATTCTGGTGAGATAGATTATGATCGAATTGGACGGATGATTGAACAAAGTGTTATGCAAATGATGCGAAATTTACAAATTTCCAGAAATCCCCCGAATCGTTCGCATAAATCACAACCACCAGCTTCTCACCCGCATGAACATTTTCCCAACTCACAATCAAGAACTGAACCGTATAATTCGAACTATGACACAAATGGACATAGTCTCAGGCAGTCCAAAAATTCTATTTGTCCTGTTCCAAATGCGGAAAAGGTCACATCCATAATCCAGAACTGGAATGTAAAATTTGATGGTTCTAGTAATGGCCTCACAGTAGACGAGTTTTTATATCGGATTAAATCTCTTACTGCTGAGCATTTTAATAATAATTTCGATTTGATTTGTAAAAATCTAAACATTCTTTTGACGAACAAAGCTCATGAATGGTATTGGAGATACCATAAACAGGTACCTTTTATAGAATGGAATGAGTTTTGTGCGGCTTTGAAGTCCCAATATAAAGACATGCGTTCGGTTTATGACCGAAAGGAAGAGGTTCGCAACAGGAAAATGAAACCGGGTGAAACTTTTGAATCCTTTTACGACTCTATCTGTTCCATTATGGACAGACTTGAACAGCCTATGGAAGAATCGGAATTAGTAGAAATTCTGATCCGCAATCTAAGGCCGGATATTAGGCATGAATTGTTGTATGTGCCTGTCTATTCCATAGCGCATTTACGGAGACTTGTGCAAATGCGCGAGAATTTATTATCGGACGAAAATTTCCGAAGGGGTTTACCCAGCAAATCGTATCCCAGTCCGCCCATTTCGGGACGTAGAAACGTTTCTGAAATCTACAGTGGAGAGGATGGTGTTTCTGATTCCACTGCACCAGCGATTGTGGATGCAGTTAATCAAAATTGTAGCACATACAAGTGTTGGAATTGTGATGAACCGGGACACTTTTGGGACGATTGTGTTCGCGACAGAAAGGTATTTTGCTACGGATGTGGCACTAAAGATATTTATAAGCCACAGTGTGCCAAATGCGCAGCTAGGAAAGTATCTTTGTCAAAAAACTCGATGCGCCACAACCCGTCACAACAGAACACATAACAGTTTCAAATTCTTCTTCTGAAGATTTAAACGAGCCAAATACTAAAACCAAATTCTGCCAACCAAATGATATATCTATTCTTCCTCGAGATTTTTCTCACCTCACAACCTTCATAAAAAAATTATACCCGATTAGACCGTATCATGAGAGATATGCCGAATACATCAGGAAACGTAATCAAATATTTTCAGTTGACACGATCGAGACGAAACGCCCCAAGAGGTCTACTGTTCGCATGCGGAGGTATTTTCAACTACGCAAAAGTTTATCTAAATACATAATATCATCAATTGTCTGTAATCCGAGGGACAGAAGATTTTATGCCAGAATAAATTTTTTAAATTTTGAAGAACTAGGTTTGCTTGATACTGGAGCAAACGTATCGTGTATTGGAGCAACTTTGGCCCAGCATGATTTTTCGATTTTTGATCATTATGTACCTGCAAAAGCTTTTGTTCAGACTGCGGATGGCAAATTTCAAAAGACCTTGGGATTTTTAGTTACCGATGTCACTTTTCGTAATCAGACCAAACAATTGAAAATGTTAATTGTTCCTTCCATAACGCAACGACTTATTTTGGGTCTTGATTTTTGGGAAGCCTTTGGTATAGCCTCTGACGTTTTTGAATCGGCCATCATATCCGATTCGTCGCTTAATGTTGACCCTTGCTGTTTAACTGATATGTCTTGTTTGAATGAAGTAGCCTCACACAAGATCACATCGGATAATAAATATCCACTCAGCCCATCTCAGACTCGACAGTTGTCATCGATTATCGATTTGTTCCCTAATTATTGTAAGGAAGGCTTAGGCAGAACGACAATGATTTCCCATGAGATCGATGTGGGTTCTTCAAAGCCAATCAAACAAAGATATTACCCGGTCTCACCAGCTGTGGAAAGGGTAATGTTTCAGGAGATAGATCGCATGTTGGCACTTGGGGTGATTGAGCAGTCCACCTCCCCGTGGAGCTCACCAATGCGTCTAGTCCTGAAACCCAATAAAGTTCGCTTGTGTTTAGATGCTCGCAAACTAAACCAAGTAACTAAAAAGGATGCGTATCCGCTCCACAGTATTGAGGGCATATTTTCGAGGTTGCCACAGGCCAACATCATTTCCAAATTGGATCTAAAGGACGCTTACTGGCAGGTTGCTTTGAGCGAAGAAGCGAAACCTTTAACCGCTTTTACCGTGCCAGGGCGTCCCTTATACCAATTTGTTGTGATGCCATTTGGCCTGTGCAACGCTCCACAGACCATGTGTCGCCTCATGGACCAGTTAATTCCACCAGATCTTCGTCATTGTGTTTTCGGATATCTGGACGATTTAATCATTGTGTCCGAAAATTTCAATAGTCATTTGTCCGTTTTAGTTCGTATAGCCGAAGAGTTTCGTAGGGCGAATTTAACTCTCAATATTGAGAAAAGCCACTTCTGTGTCACAGAAGTAAAATATCTTGGCTATATTATAGGAAATGGTGGTATAAGAACTGACCCCGAAAAGGTAGAAGCGATCAGCAAATGGCCAACACCAAGGACTGTAAAGCAGGTTCGTGGATTCCTTGGGTTAGCTGGCTGGTACAGACGCTTCATTGAAAACTTTTCGTCCTTAACTTTTCCGATTACTGAGACCCTCTCATCCAAGCGCAAATTTCAATGGACTTCGGAGGCAAACGAGGCATTTGAGTTAGTGAAGAAGCGTCTTACCACCGCACCAGTTCTGGCTAACCCAGATTTTACGAAAAAATTCTTCGTTCATTGCGACGCCTCCGATTACGGTATAGGGGCAGTTTTAGTACAATTAGACAAGGATGGTGAAGAGCGACCCATTGCTTATATGTCTAAAAAACTAAATACTGCCCAAAGAAACTATAGCGTAACGGAGAAGGAATGTCTTGCCGCCATTGAAGCAGTTAAGCGTTTCCGTTGCTATTTGGAGATGCAGGAGTTTGAGATCATCACGGATCACTCCTCCTTGCTTTGGCTAATGCCGCAACCGGATTTATCAGGGCGTTTGGCAAGATGGGTATTTAAACTACAATCTTTCAAATTCACGATTAGTCATCGCCAAGGAAAAAATCATGTAGTACCGGATGCTCTGTCTCGGATGGATTTCGGAGAAGTTTCAGGTATCGAAATTTCTGATCCAGAGGTTGATCTCAATTCGCCTTGTTTTGATGATAGTGAATATGCGGACTTGAGACTGAAAATTCGGGAAAATGAGTCGAAATACCCTGACTTAAAGATAATTGATAAATTCGTGTATATTCGAAACGATTTTTATAGAGGGACTGAGGAACAGGAGAGTAATGCCTGGAAGTTGTGGATTCCTAGAAATCTTCGTTTAAGTATTATATCTCGATTTCATGACCCTACAATAACTGCCCACGGTGGCATGTCAAAGACGTTGGAATTGATACGCCGGAATTTTTATTGGCCAGGTATGGTCACGGACGTCCGCGACTATGTGAGGGAGTGTAATATTTGTAAAACCACGAAGCACCCTAATGTGATTTTAAGGCCTGAAATGGGTAAGCCCGTCGTCTCAATACGGCCTTTTCAGCGCTTGTATGTGGATATTTTGGGACCATACCCGAGATCAAAGAGTGGACATATTGGTCTATTAATTGTCCTAGACCATTTGACAAAATTTCATTGGCTTTGCCCTTTGAAAAAATTTACGTCGGGTGTAATTCAGGAGTTCCTTTTGAAGGACATTTTTCATGTTTTCGGCGTACCCGAGTTTATTATCAGTGATAATGGTTCTCAGTTTCGGGCTAGTGATTTTAATGCATTTTTAACAAGGATGGGTATACAACATATTTATACTGCCCTATATTCCCCTCAAGCGAATGCCTCTGAGCGGGTAAACAGATCCATAATAGCGGCAATACGGGCTTATTTAAAAGAGGACCATAGAATGTGGGATGAGCATTTGAGTTCAATAAGTTGTGCCTTGAGAAATGCTTTTCATCAAGCCATCAAATGTTCTCCTTATTTCGCCACTTTTGGGTTTGATATGATTACCCATGGCGATTCATATAAACTCTTAAAGAATATCAACATTTTAGAGGACCCGATATCACTGTTGAAAAGGGAGGATAAACTTTATCTAGTTCGAAAGGAAATCCGAGAGAACATTGCAAAGGCATATAATACTAATCGTGACCAATATAATTTACGGACTCGTCCTGTATCTTTTTCTGTTGGACAAATAGTCTACAGGAGAAACTTTTCCCAAAGTAGTGCCGAAAAGAGATACAGTTCTAAGCTTGCGCCAACTTTCATTAAAGCAATTGTAAAAGATAAAATAGGAACCAATTATTATGTCCTCAAAGACATAGATGGAAATTCAACTGGTACATACCATGCGAAGGACATGCGATCCTAGAGTTAGTATCCTCCGATTAATATCGCCGTCTAATAGACCGATATTACCCGGTTTTGTGATGAGGTTTTTGCCCTTACATGTAAATGTATATCACTGTGATGTAGTCACTGAAATGTTTGGTGGGTCTTGTACAGAGTTTGGCCCAATAACGTATATACGGATATATATAACTACAATTTGACTCTCAATTGCTGTGCTTTGTACTCTTCAAGCAGAAACATCTGTAGGATTTCGAAGTCCAACGGGGTAAACATTGTTTTAGTCAGCTGCATCTCAGGGATTTCAATAGCCTAGGTGGTAGAACGGTGGTCTGGAATGACTGATGGCCCAGGTTCAAACCCCAGCGAGGGGTTCTTTTTTTATTACCATTGGTAAAATTTTTTCTCTCTCTTTTTATTTTCTACTTAATTTTTTTTTCTTATTGTCATTTCGAGCAAGGGCAAACGGTCATTAGACATAATATTCTCAGGCAATTTTTTTTTACCAATGCGATGAGAACTAAAACTGTTTTTTTTAGAACATAGCGGTCGATATTTTCAAATTTCATACCATTCCTATATCGATCTTAGTGGTGGGAAGTAATCTAGTTCCTCGGCTAGTTTAAATAAACTTGCACCAGGCTATGAGCTGGCTTTTGATTTTCAAGTGCAGTAAAGTAAACTTCATTAATAACCATAGAAGTGTTGAACAAAGACGTAGAGAGTGTGAAATTAAAACGATTGTTCCTTATTCAATTATTAACTGAATTTATTACTGATGGTAAATATGGTGCAATAAGTTAAGGGAATTGGTGCTAATTTGGATAATTTCCTGTAGGTAATTTAAGGAATTTCAATTGAAGGCATTGAAATCCCTCGTCGATTTATAAATTGCACGAAAATTTTGTTGGTTATTCATGCATAAGACTTCGAACATCGATCTATTTTTTTGAGGTAAGAATTTTAAACCCATGTTTATTGGTGTGAAAAATTTACAAACGAGACAAATTATTTTTGTTTTGTAACAGATAAATTCAACTTAAGTAATCTTGGGAGAGGATTTTCCACCCGGTAATAACGCAATTAAACTTCGCGTTTAGGGGGTTATTTCCACGCCCGTAGATGAGGAAACCATACCCTCTCACAATTTTGATAATCTTCTGTGAGACGCAAAATCCAGTGATAAATCCTAAAGTGCACCTATTTTGTTTTCCAAGAGTGTGCCCATTCTGGAGCAATTGTATATCATCAAGTGGAAGCTACTGGCCACTCATAGATACTTTGTTGTGTGAAAGTATATCACCCAATTGGAGAGAATCTAAAAATAACTCTCTCCAACTGCTGTGAATTGTTCAACGAGACCACCATTGGCCACCAGTGAACCATCGCTTGATATAGCTGCATGCCAATCACATCAGCCGGTAGCTCAGAGCGCTAAGGCGCCGACTGAAAAGCAAACAGATCCAGCGATCCAAGTTCAAATCCCCATGTAGTAAAATGTTATATATATGAATTTAATTATTACCATTTTATCAGCCAGGCATATGCATAAAATCATCAATTTATCAATTTCATTCTTATTAACCAATTTATAGCTAGAAAAGGAAAGTAAAGTTACAGTTCAACAGCAAAAACAACAACATACGATCATGCTCAACGAGGCCTCGAAGATCATCGTCATCGAATGTTACCAGGAAAAGTTCACTTCATAACTTTGGCTAAGTCCTACGATAATGTAAAAACGTAACAAAACAGCAAAACTGAAAACATAAAAACGTAAGTTCCCTAATATAAAAATTAGATTGATAAATTTGATTTACATGCATATGAAAAAAAAAGAAATGAGTAAAAAGAAACACACAGAAAGAGAAATCATAGAAAAAGCTCAATTAATTGAAATTTGCAAACTTCCCATTTAATAATTCCAAAACAAAACAAAAATATATAAAAAAAAAAGAAAATAACAAAACATTAGTAAAATATGAAATCTTTGATATTAATATCCTTTCCATGTTAATTTAACTGAACCTCTGAAAATACCAAATGTCCAAATTGGATAATTATTAGAATCCTGCCAACAGGAAAAATTCAGTTTTTGTTTTTGCTTTCGAAGATAATTTCAGTTAAAGTTCCGTGGAAAGAAAAATTTTCATCATATAATTCATATACACGATTTTGAGATATTTTCCTACAATTGTCCTTAAATTTGAGTATTATTGAACTAGCACCATTTATATCTAAAGATTTTATTATGTACTTTATTTACAAATATTGAAATACAATGAAATTAATTTTTAAAATGAATCATTAAACTTTTCAATATTCTTACGTGGGTGATGTAAATTTTAGGGTAATATCGGATTAGGGGTATTAGTAATATTATAGGCCACTAATACCATGGCAGGGATAAGGGTAAAGAGGCCAAGGAGTCCAGGACACCAGGAATTCCTTTCAAACCAATTTTCCACCGAAACATTTTGTTTAGTTACAGTTCTAACCATTTGGGGTTTTGTTATGTGTGGTTAGATATTCCATCGTGTTCTATTTCATTTCTTTAGGGAGTCTATAATAATTTTGTTTATGTCCAGGATTGAAGGATATCAGAGAATCTAGGGGACCCGAACCCCCACCCGGCTGCTAGCTAGCGATCAATGGCTCCCTGTCTACCTAGACCTCTTATAAATTATTAATTTCGACCCATACATTGTGTCCTTTAATCCCTGTTCAACCAGCGATTGAGCTCCTGCATAGAAAAAAACTAGACACAAAAGGTTCATTTCTAATCGTCAAAAAATGGGAATCGTAGTTGGACATTACATAACCCACATTTCGAAGTTTCATTATAAAAATTTAATATAGTATAAATATAAATGTGTAAATAAAAAAAAAGTGTTCGGACGGAGCAGGGATTGAACCCACGACCCTTTGCATGCAAGGCAGACATGCTAACCACTGCTCCACGTGGCAAACAAATGTATGTTTCTGTTAAATAATGTTATGTTAGCATGGGCTCGTGGGCGCTGCAAACTATGCTATATAAATGTAACTTATAACGATAATTATCTACTGGTGACTATAACAGCTACGTAGTCCAGTGGATAGTGTGTTGGCTTACAAACTGTATGGTCCTCGGTTCGATTCTCCGTGCAGGCGAAAGGTAAAATTTAAAAAATTTATAAAAGTGAATAATTTCTTCAACATTATTTGTATTACAGAAAAAGGTGTCAAGAACTAAAATATTTCGTGGAAGTGAAAATTACGAGTATGTTAGGCAATGAGCACAATGAGCACTTTGGGAAAAATTCTTCCAAGCATATAATATTTTTGGGCTCAAAATGCTTCCAAACATTTAATATGTTCAGATAAAACAAACATATTAATGTTTCGGCAGTATCCAATAATATATGTGCTTCCCGCAAAATATATTTGGAACATATGTTAAAGAAGAAATTTTTTTAGGGTGCAAGAATTCGCTTATTCTCATGCCTATCCTTCAGATTGCTCCACACCATTTCAAACCCCTCGTGAGTCAGTGGTGACTTCTTCACAATTTCCAACGCTTCACCCTGAGTATTCTGACAAATAAAACAATCTCTCAACGGCAGTTATGGATCCCTCAATCGATGTAAACTACCGTAAACATATCTCTAAATGACGGGCAAGAAAGATAGTGACCTTTGAAAATTTCCGTGGTGCAAGGAGGCAATCTCAAGCGTTGGTCATTAGTTCTAATATCCTCCACTTGATGAGGAGTTTGATTCACTGAGTGGGCCGTCGATGTGAGAACGGAGCAGCCCGATGTATCAGGCTCACTTAGACTATTCAGTCCATTGTGATACCACATCTCTTATCACTGAGTGCTGCCCGATTCTATGTTAAGCTCAATGACAAGGGACCTCCGAGGACTTAGCCGAGTCCGAACGGCGTTCAACATTGTAGTGAAACCACTTAAAGAAGCTTTGGAACCCTCAGAAATGTCACCAGCATTACTGAGGTGGGATAATCCACCGCTGAAAAACTTTTTGGTGTTCGGTCGAAGTAGGAATCGAACCCATGACCTTGTGTACGCAAGGCGGGCATGCTAACCATTGCACCACGGTGGCTCCCTGGTTAAAATTAATCAATCTCTTCGGCACCTCCACTTCACTTTTCAACTGGTCCAGTTAAAAAATTCAAATAATTCTTGCCGCAACACTCAATTAAACTTATAAAGAAGGCAATCAATCATTCACCTATCAGTAACTAATTTACTCCACGACTACAAATATAATTGGGCCCCCGTGGGATTCGATCCAAGGTTCAATGATCTCAGTACGTACGTGGATACCAATTATCCCCAACAAAATTTTCAATGTTCCTCCCACTTGAAAATATCTCAGATCAAATTTAAATATCAATTGAAATAATTGCCGTCATAATAAATAAACGAAAAAACGAAAAAATTTAGTCACTCTCTTAACCGACTTTATTCTCCAATCCGATCAAATAAATTACATTCGTAACCAAAATCAACCTTTCAATCGGAAATTCTTTTCGTGTACGAATCCAAAAGAACAATAAAAACCCGAACAAGACGAACCCTCTTGTTACACTGATTCACTTCCAAAAAGATACCTTGTCACGTCTCCTTGTTATATGTCTCCTAAACTGAGTAACGATACCAGTGAAACTGAGTAACGATACCAAGCATATAACAAAAATCGGCAAATGAAGAAAAAGCGACAAATAAAAACTATGTAATTGCACTTAACAACCCAATAAAACAAGTTGGAAGTTCTTCCAAAGGCACAACTTTAAAAGCACTTCCAGGAAGTTCTTTTAATTCAATTTTTTATAGCTTTCATACTTTTAACCCCATTTCCATGAAGCTCCGTTAGTGCTAGGTTAGCTAACGAACTTTTAAACCGTACTATGGACATATCTATCACCTTGCCTATATATTCTATATGCCAGTTAGGAGCTTAACTGCTAAAAAAAATTTCAGTTAAAGTAAACCGGATAGAAGATATTTCCATTTTACTTTCTTTTAACTGGGAGTTAAAGTCTAACGGAGCTACATGAAAATGGCCGTTAATGGGAAATTTTAACTTTTTTGTTTCAAACACGTTAA
Source organism: Haematobia irritans (assembly GCF_050003625.1). Classification (NCBI taxonomy): domain Eukaryota; kingdom Metazoa; phylum Arthropoda; class Insecta; order Diptera; family Muscidae; genus Haematobia; species Haematobia irritans. The sequence continues at coordinate 73,391,375 of NC_134401.1, read as the reverse complement.
AAACGGAGTAAGAATTCATACAATGGTACAAATCATTTAAATTTTGTCGAAAAAAATGCTAAATCCAATCTGAAAAAATTGTGAATTTTTGACGTCAAACGTTTCCGACAAGCGTTACAATCCATCAAAAATTATAAAAAATTAGAAAAATTATTTATTTGACAAAATATCACAGAATTATTTAATTTACATCCAAAACATTGAATTCGGATCACAACTGAAGAAGTGATGCAAATTCAGTGCAACGGCTGTTGAAATGGAGGACTTCCGTCCTATGACAAGCCCATGTTAAATTCATCGCTTCTGCGTCAATTTTGCACCACTTCCGGATCCAAAAAGAACATTTTCATTACTTTTTGGCGACGCTGTTTTCGGGCAAGATTTTTTCCTTGGTTTCGATGATCACTGTATGTGCAAGCGACAAGTCTCCTTCCATCAAATAATTACAGTGCTGCCCACACATAAAAGCAAAATACCGACGATAACTATGGCATGAAAATAAGCTTAAAAATTACAAAAAATTGCAAATCGCTTGCATTCGCAAAACGTTATTCTCGTATAAATGCAGAATTTCTATTTTGGAATAGGATTTATGGTCAATGAATACGGGAAAGAATACAAACAAAATGAGTATTACTTCTAGTCAATAAAAAATTATCCTTATTTCCTCACACACCAAATTAACCACACTGATCTCGATTCAAATAAAACAATGGGAGAGGCAAAACTCGAATTCTCTCTTTATAACTTCAGATTGATACGTAATACATTATGACATATAACTTTATCATAAAGCAGTATCATATGGAAATATTAACCAAAGTATATAATATTAGTATTCCAATATATATAACTGGTGGGCAGAATTAAGTAAATTGTGGCGACATACCTTGATTCCGAAAAAAATACAACAACAAACCTCGTCGACAAAATAGGACGTATGGAAAAGTCTTGCTCTATTTCACAAAGTTATTTTTGACCATCAGTACATATCTGTTTTACTTTCACACAGTCTGTTTTCGTATTCTTCAATTATTACTTTTTTTCACTTTTCGCTTTTCTTGAAATTTCCTATGTTTGTTTCATTGGTTAAATATGTGTCTGTTTTAGAATTTTTTTTATTTCCGAAAAAAAACGCTCACTATAAATTGCACTATCAAAAAAAAAAAAAAAAAATAATAATAATAATAATAATAATAATAATAATAATAATAATAATAATAATAATAATAATAATAATAATAATAATAATAATAATAATAATAATAATAATAATTGGCTCTTGCAATAAAGAGAGAATGTGAACGTCAGCAAAAAGGTCAAGAGTGCCAGATCATATTGGAATACAAGGGAACATAAATGTTTCGACATGTAAAACAAAACAATCGAATCACTGAGTCTTTAATATTGTTTGGATCAAATAAACACTTCGTCGCTTCTTTGTTCGATAAGGTGCATCCCTTGCTCCAAATATCCGGTTCGAAGGACCTTGTTTCCCCTTTGGTAAAAATTCAGGGGTATGGTTAATGTGTCTGGTGGAGCACTGTGGAAGCCAATTACAACCAAACACACACACCATGTAGTCCAAACCAAAGACAATAAACTCTAGGAAGATAGGAAATTGACTTGCGTCATACCAAATGTTGCATTTACCACGTTAGTTCCATACATGTTCGTAATTTTTTATTTGTTTTTCGTTTCTTTTTTTTTAATGAAAAACTTAATTTTCTTAATGAAACAATGTTACATTTTAGGCAACAACAAAAAAATTACATTCTCCCCTTTATGGAAATTTATTTCGTGCACTTAATTTCTTTTTATTTGCATTTTAATGCTATGTCAATACTTATCGTATACGCGTTTGGTTCGAGTATGAAACTAACACGGTAAATGGTTTGATCTCCTCAGTAGCCAATCTCCTATCTACCTAGAGTTTATTGCCTTTGATCCAAACCAAGTGATTCAGAGAAATCCGTGCTGAATGAGAACACACAAAGTTTTCCAGTTCACAGGTATGATTTTATTCACACAATTTATATTTTTTAGATATAATACCGATTTCAAGTTTAGATTTGTCTATACAATTCAAAATGTCTTCCGCGCATATTCAGAAGGTTAGTTAAACAATACTTGTATCAAATTCATACAATAACAACAATATATTAAAAAATAAATGAGTAATAATAGCCTTATAACTAATAGAAAAAATCCCAAGTCCAAATGATGTGGCCATATCTCATGGATACTAAAGGTCTGCACAAGTATGCTTGAAAGCGATTTCAAATGGCTTGAATTTTTATAGAACATTCAAAACATCAGCGCTTCGCAAAACAAACCGAACAAATACATCGTTCGACGACAGCATGGCTTGAAAACACCAAAGACAATAAACTCTAGGAAGATAGGAGATTGGCTACTGAGGAGATCAAACCATTTACCGTGTTAGTTTCATACTCGAACCAAACGCGTATACGACAAGTATTGACATAGCATTAAAATGCAAATAAAAAGAAATTAAGTGCACGAAATAAATTTCCATAAAGGGGAGAATGTAATTTTTTTGTTGTTGCCTAAAATGTAACATTGTTTCATTAAGAAAATTAAGTTTTTCATTAAAAAAAAAGGAAACGAAAAACAAATAAAAAATTACGAACATGTATGGAACTAACGTGGTAAATGCAACATTTGGTATGACGCAAGCCAATTTCCTATCTTCCTAGAGTTTATTGTCTTTGGAAAACACAAGCACAACAAAAGGCAATCGAAACCAAAGCAAGCATAACAAATATCAAATACATGTTCCATAGAACATGTTGCTACTTGGGTTATAAATGTTTTGCGTGGGTTATGCATGTTCTACTAGGGATGCCAGACGTGCTCTTTTAAAGAGCACATGTGCTCTTTTTTACAAAATGTGCCTTAAAACAAGACAGGCCAAAAGAGCACGCAAAAGTGCTCTATTTTTAGTTAAGTGCTCTTTTTATGCATCACAACAAATATTAATCCAAATCGATTCAATAAATGGTAAAAGTAAACTGAAAATACGTAAATGTTACACTAAGAGATTTTCCTAGCCGTAATTTATAATTAAATAGTGTTTTCAAAGATTATCTGATTTAACAACATGTCTATATGCTTCCTCTTTTTCCAATAGGCTCATGAGTTTAGCTCCATACATGTATGAGAGTTGGGAAAAATAGGTATGATCAAGAACAAGAGGCAATTTGGACATCTTGTTATAATTACAGTCTTTGAGTGTTTTACTTTATATATGAGAGTCGTAGAAGAGCACGCCGATGTTGCTTCTTCACTTTGTACTCTGTTCTAAATGTAAACAAACTTCTTCTATAACGTTTTTCACGAAAACACCAAAAATGACTTGCAAAGTATTGTAACAAAATAAGCTTGAGTTGAAAGTGGGTTATTTATGTTTATGGTATGAACCTTTTTGTTATGTTTAAATGAATTATATTTCAATAAATTGGAATTAAATGTTTTTTCTTTTATTTGAAAAAGTGTGCTCTATTTTTTTCGTATGTGCTCCTTTTATAAGCTGAATGTGCTCTTTTTGCCTCTTCAAAATCTGGCATCCCTATGTTCTACAGAACCTCAAGCAGCACAGCACATTGGTGTGATTTAATTTTGTTTATTTCTAGAGTCGAACTTTTAGGATTAAAAATGAAAATAAATTACATTGACTTTCAATTTTAACATAAAAGAATTTTTAATTTTATTTATAGGTTTATAGTAAAAAAATATAGTTATTTCATTTAAAATAAAGGAAAATAAAATACCATTTCATGGTTTCATTTAATAAAACTATCAGTTCTTAAAAAAAAGACAATTGTTGTCTTTTTAGATATGAAATAAAATAAACATTATATGTTCGTTTACTTATACTTAAATACTTATACTAAAATGGAAAATCTAATATAGCTTGAAAGAAAATGGCATCACAAAATAAATGGTAAACTTAGTACCGCCTTTAATGAAAAAAAAACTTACGTTCGGGGAATCCATGGCTTGCAAAATTTTCCTTGCACACACACACACACAGTTCAATGACTACGCACCAACTGTCCCAGCATTTAATTTTTTGCTTTCAGCTCTTTTAGAAGATGTTTCAAGCATAACAAAATGTTGCAAACACTTCAGAACATGCATACAGGTTCTATAATGCTTGCAACTTTGATGCTTGGTTTCGAATAGAACCTTCAAAACATCGTTCGTTTGCAAGCAAATATGGGTAGGTTATGTTCTGATATTTGTTTTATTTGATGTTTGAATGTTTTGCTTATAGCTATGTTTTGAAAGTTCTATTCATGTTGCAGAAAATTTGGAAATTTGAAAATTCAAATATGCTTGTGCAGACCTTTAATGGATACGTAGATATTCATGTATTTATGAACATTTTTCCTTTAGTCTCTAAGGCACTTTTTTCTGGGTGTATTGAAATGTTTGCATCTAGAGATATTATATTTCAGAAAATGTAAGCATAATATGTTCTAACCTATTAACATATATATAATTTTTACACCGAAACATATGAATAACAGTCTTTTTCGTCCGTGTATCGGACTCATATACACGAACGAAAAATGCTTTATCAACTACCCTATATATGTAGAAATGTTTGAAATACCTTACCTCTGTATGTTTCAAATGACTAGTGGAAAATCTTTCATCACTGCTGTATGTTGTTAGTCCAACCGTGAGCAAGTGGTAGTCTTTTCTTCGTATCCAGGATACCTAAGAAATACAAAATTAGAATCGTTTGTTAATTCGTATTTAGAAATGCAACCCGTTAATTGCTTATAACATTAGCTAAATAAAAAATATTTTAACTCGAAATCCTTATTAACATTAATTCGATACCGACCAAACATTATTCCACAATTAAAGTGATTTTGGTAATCGGAATACTCTAAGGGCGTTTTCATTTCGCAAAAAATATGTTGCATTAGTGTTACACTACTTTTTCCCCCATTGCATTTTCGTCCAAAGGATAGTGCCATTCCAAAATCTATGATAGTGACGTGAGCAAAGCAGAGATGGTCTGTACACACTATTTTTTTTTGAGTGCAATCATGAAAATCGCTAATTCAATTACTTTTTTAATTGAAATGTCTTCAATAAAAAAATGATAGTATCAACCACCCATATTGATTGAAAACCAAACACGATTTTCAATTAAATATTTAATTGAATGGTTTTTGACATACAATTCAATTACTTTTTTAATTGGGTCAATTAAAATTTTAATTAATTTCGCGGCAAAAATCAATTAACTATTTGATTGATTCAATTAAATAATTAATTGGTATTGGCAGTAAATTTTAATCACAAAGTCTTAATTAATTTTATTTTAAATAAAAGAAAATATGCGTTTTTATAGATAATATTGAATATTTTATTTTTGTGAATTATGCTATAAACAAACGAATTTGTTTTTTATTTGTTTGTTTTGGTTTAACATAGTTTACACCTAAAATTACGATCAATAACAACTAAAGGGCAAAATGTATATAGTTAAATCATTATTTTCCTTATCATAATAACCATGTCAGCATGTTCCTTCTAATATGTAGATGCGCCTATCTTTCCAATAAATCTGTTGGGTAAATTAGTTTTTCTGAAAGTAAACAGAATAATTAAAACGTACTTTTGTTTAATTAAAAGTTAATTTTGGTAAACATTACGTGCATAGAATATCAAGTTAAATCAGGTAAACAAAAGTGGAACTTCGTGTGGTACTTGAAGGTAAATCAACGCGAAAACTACACTGGTAGAAAAAGTTTCGTTAATCCGATGAATTTCTACGTTGTATTAACGAAATTCTTCATTAAAAGTCAGCCAACGTAGCATTTCGTTATAACAACGTAATTTTACGTTATACTTACGAATCCCTTCATGGACTACATTTCGTAGTATTAACGAATAATTACGTTGCTATTACGTAGCCTTTTCGTTGCATTAACGAATATTATTCGTTGTATGAATGAAATTTATTCCTTGTATGGATGCAGCTTATACGTTGTATGAATGAAAATCATTCATTGTATGAACCCAGTTTTTTCATTGTATGAATGAAAGACGAACGTTATATAAATGAACAAAAACGTTATATTAATGAAACCCAACTAATTATTGCATTTGATTGTAGTCATTGGTAGTGTATTATTTTTTGCTAAGACCTTTGAAATATGATTTATGTTATATTGATAAATTAAGTAATATTTATTGATAAATTAAAATTTAATAATCATATATTGTGAATTTCACTTAAGAAAAAAGGCTTTATTTCTAAGACCAAAACATGATAATCGTATCGCCGTGTCCATTTATCCAATTTTTTTGCAACCAAGGCTCATTACGGTAATTGTTCCGCCTTCTTCATCTGAAAGTTCACTTAAAAATGTACACTAAATTTCTTGCAAATATACAAAAAACACCAATTTAACTCACCCACCATCTATTTTTATTATTCACAACGAAACTGTAATGAGCCTGTGCACTCTTCAGCGAAAAGAACGTACCTGTTGTTAAGGTTTGCCTATCAGACAAGTTTTCAGTTGAACTTTTTACCGTTTGTTTTTTAAGACGCACACGCAAACATGTGTTTATTGCCATGTTTTCATGTGTATGTACAAATTACATAGACGCTACAGACGTATTAGAGAGAGAGAGAGAGTAAGGAGAGGCAGATATAGTCAAACTCCAATTCGTATTATTAATGAACATATTTCATTAATATGACGAAATATAACAATTTAAAATTTATTTTTTTAACGATCCATATCATTATATTAACGATCGCTTTCGTTTTATAAATGAAATTTTCAATTACACTTTCGGAGTATATAAAACGACTGTTTTATAGGCTAAAAGTTTCCAAAAGTTACTCTCTAAGTGCAAATGATTATAATAATTTCATCTTGAAAAAATTTTTTATTCTAGTTCTTGAAAAAATTACAAATTGTCTTTTAACGATTGATTTCGTTGTATTAACGATCACTTTCGTTCTTATATCGAAAAATTTTGTACTATTAACGAAAAATAATCAACGAAGCTCGTTCGTTAATAGTACGAAATATTTTTCTACCAGTGTGGTACTTATAAAAATTTCAACTTTATTGTACGAAATATTTCTTATTTGTATTAAGGCTTATTGTACCTTTGATTCCTTAATTTTTCTAATTTGTTGAAAATTATATGTACTGACAAACAGTTTATAAAATACCACTTTTATAGTATAGGTTTCCTATAAAATTTGTTAATTTTTCTGAATAGCAGGAATATTTTGAATGACAGTGTGTAAGTAAAAATGAACTAAAATACCATGCAATGTATTAACCAATTTTTAAAAAAATCATGTACTTAACTAGACGAAAAAATCTTTGGCGCCAAATCATTGCCAATCTTACTATGGATTAGTTAATTTCTCACGTTTTTGGAATACATTTTTTTCGGTGTAAGTTTCCAATTAAAATGTTAACTCATCATTTTAATTTGTTAATCAATTCGGAAACAATTCTTTTGATTGTTTCAATCACCTTTGGGATGGAAATTGAATAGTTTTGAGCGTTGGAGAAAAAGAGCGAAAAGAGAACAGAAGAATATGTATTTATTCAACAACGTATAACGAACGGTTGGGTTTCGTTCGTGGTATTGTAAAAATGAAACACAATCAACGTTTATTGGAGTTAAACCAGTCTGAAATGTGAATATCGTTTTCCATTGAAGCCTATTTATACACTAATAGAAAAAGTTTCGTTATGTTCACGAAATGTGTCGTTAAAAGTTAACCAATGAAACAAATTCGTTAATACAACGAATTTTTTCGTTAATATAATGAATTTTCTGCCAATCAACGTAGCGTTTCGTACTACTAACGAATATTTTCATTGTATTAATGAAAATGTTTCGTTATATCAATGAAATTTTTTCGTTGGCTGACTTTTAATGAAATTTTCTTTGTGTGCAGTACTTTATTTCAAAAATGTATTATTATATTACTCAAAACAATTGCTAATAATATACAATAATGGAAATGCGAATTGTGATTATATCAATAAGAGGAAAATGCAAATTTTGTTTAACGATATAACCAGATTTGTGTATGGTGTTGGGCGTTATGAAAGTATTTCGAATTATTCTTCTCTACTGCAAAATGACTTTTATGAACGTACTGAATTTCAGATGCCTAATATTTCTACATAAAATAATTTATTCGGGTGAACCGAAATATCTTCTTCAAAGATATTTTTCACGATTGTCTAGGATAAAATCAATCATTCCAATTAGATCTCAGTATATGGTATCTGAGAGACAATTTCTTATATTTATTACTCGGCTGTGGAACAATCTACCTTCGTATTTGAGAAGTAGGGTTATTATTCCTACTTCTCAAATACGAATTTAAGAACAGACTGCAAAATCATTTTTCTTTGATGACATAAGTTATTGTATTATATTTACGTATGTATAAAATTAATTTCACTCGTCAAATATATTTATGTTTTGAGGGAATTAGATTAAAAATTATTAATATTTCTATTGTTTTTAATATTTTCATTATTTTGACACATTTTATTTTAACTAACTTTTGTATACTTATAAATAGTAATATGTTCATACTTTTTGTACTGATATGGATCAATAAAGAAAGAAAGAAAATAAATAGTTTTATTCACACATTGGATGTAGTTAGAATATTATTCTTAGTTAGTAAGACTAAACTAATTAATTTCTGTGTTATTTAATTCAGAGCTTCCCAAACCAATTTGCTTCGCGCACCCAAAAAATGTATCAATTTCGTTGCGTCCCCCCAACCAAAGACCAATTTTGTTTACCCAAACAAACAGAAATAAATATTAACAAAAGCTGAAAATATGATTAACAATAATTAATAATTAAAAATAAAAATTTTAATGAATATTAATATAAAAGAGTTTATCATTTAGTGGGAAATTTGGCAATTGTTCCTTTCATTAGCTAGATTTTTAATATTTGGTACTATTACTAATAAGGTACGCCTTAAGGCCATGAAGGCAAGACAGATATTTGGACTTTATGTCTAAAACTGACGAAAATGGTTTAACATTTTTTAAAATGTGGTACTGCAGTGAAAAAAAAAAACAGTGAACACACCAGGAAGAAAAAATTTAGTTAATTTTAGAAAAATTTGTAATATTTTTAGAAAATTTTAACTAAACAGTATTACAAATGCTGACATCACGCCGATATCACAAAAATAAGTAAATATTTTTCGACAAATTCAAGAAAAACTTATTAGACATAATTCTTTTTTTTTCACTTGTTAAAGAAAATTTTGTAGTTTGAATGAAAAAATTGGAGTTCAAAATTGCAAGAATGTCTTCAGTGACATACGAAGTTCATGATGGATGCATTTGTAGTAAAATTTACAAATTTAAAGAAATAATGAACTATTTTGTGAGAAGTACAAATTTAGTAAAACTTTTTACTTTATTTGTGTATACATTTTTCCCATTTTTTAGTTCATTTAACTAACGTACGCAAAAAATTATTAGAGTAAACGAAACTTTCTCCATATATAACAATTCCATGAACTAACACAAAGTTAAATTGGCTTTAGTGAAATAGAGAGTTCACTTTTTTTGAGTGTGATTCTGATATTCTAGCAAGAAATTTAGCCGTTGCAAATAAAGTGAACGATTAATAATGGAAAACCTACAACAAATTATAGAATTGCATGTAACTTATATTCTTTTAGTATGTATGTATGCTTTTTTGTAGTATATTATTGATGTTTTGTTGAACTTAACAACTAGTGTTGTTTTAACAAATTTAATTATACATAACCTGCTCAACCAAAAATGACGATGCGCCTCCCCCCTGGAACTGTGGCCAGGTGTTCTATGCATATGAGGTATATATGTCATACCTTTTTATGTCCATTGAATTGTTGTCCGTTTTCCATCGATTGGGCAAGTATTTGTGGCTTTCCATTGTATGCATCTGAAATTGCAGAATTATAAAAAATATGAATAATATTGATTTCCATGTACGTATTGATTTTTAACTTACCGTTATAAGAACATTTTCCTAGAATGTCCGCTTAATTGCCTGTAAACAATAGGAATATTTCAAAAAAAAAAATACCATTAGAAGGTCTGTATGTATAAAAAACATACCATCGTACGTATTGATTTTTATCGTATCGTTTCAAGAAAATGTTCTTAGGATGTCAGCTTAATTACCTGTAAGCAGAAAGAATATTATAAACTACACGCACACAAAAACCATGTTTGGACATGGGCCGCATTCATTTAATGCTTATCTAGAGCATGTAATTGCCGCGATGTATTTTGTATTTTGTCTTTGTAAAAATAGTTTGCGAGCGGAGAAAAATGTATGGTGACAATAAGCATTTGAATGGTTCTCAAATACCGCAAACATTTAAATGATAGAATTTGAGACCATTAAATGGTCGGGAAAATCATTTACCTGACCATTAAATTTTTTGACTTTTTTACAGGGAAAAAAGTATTTTTATAGGTTAAGTATAGACATGTCTACAACCATTACATGGGCATAAAATCCATTTACATTTTTTCGTGACCATTTAATTTTAAAATTTTTTGCAGCGAAAAGAATTTTATAAAAACATTGAGCAGGTACACACGATTTTCATTTTGCGCATCAGTCGAGAGTTGATTGTTTCTTGGAATGGACGGATAATACGGATTTACTGTGTTTTGTGTTCATTTATTTATTCAGAAGTGGCACGTGGTTTTATGTGAACACAAAAAAGGAAAGTGTAATTGAAATAATGTACCTGTTTTTATACCCTTCACCACTACTTTGGTACAGGGTATAATTTTGTTCTGCATTTTGCTATATGGATCATTTATTTTTATTTGCAATTACATGATGTCTGCGTTTGTACATTTGATGGGCACGATGTAAATATGGAATAATTACTTATTGTTGAAATTGAAATAAAATAGAGTGTGTAAAAATATATGATGTTTGCTTGAACGGCATTATAAATACAAATAAACAATGAATTAGTTTATAAATAAATAAAAACAAATAAATAAAGCTAATTTTGTGTTTTCTTTTCTCAAGTGGCGTCCTTTATTCGACGACGAAAAATGTTTTTTAATAAAGATAAAAACATTTTAGGTTGTGACCATGTTCTTTTAATTAGACGAAAAACATTTTTAATGAATACCATACACACAAAAAATTTTTTTCTGATTCAATCACCAAATTAATTGATCCAATTAAATTTTTAATTGAAATGTCTTCAATCACGAAAATGATAGTATCAATCACAGTTTTAATTGGGCATAGAAAAAATTCTTGATTAAAAAATTAATTGATTTTTTTCAGCAAATTTCAATTAATTTTTTAATTGTTTCAATCAAAATTTTAATTGATGTTGATTGCAAAACTCAATTAATTTATTAATTAAAAAAGGTAACTATTTTCAATTACTTTCTGAATTGGCTCAGAGTTTTTATTTGGATTAACAAATGGTTGTTTGAAATACATTTTTAATTAAAAATTAAAAAAATCAGCACTTTTTTTAACTGAATTAGTCTTCCGAATTTGATTAAAAAGTTAATTGTATCAATTAATTTTTTAATTAAAAATTTTAAAATTTTCAATCATTGACTTAATTAACTTAATGTTTCTATCATGATTAAAAAGTTAATTGTATCAAGTAATTTATTAATTGAAAAAATTTTCAACTTCAATTAACTTTTTAATTGGAAATATTTTGGTGATATTTTTTTTTGTGTAGCATTTTAAATCGTGACCATTGTCTTTTCATTCAAACAAAATTCTTTTTATCAATGTAATAACATTTTAGATGAGGACAATTATATTTTTCTTAGAACCATGTTCACTGATCCAACATGGTTGCAGGTTAAAATGTTATATGGTCGCCGCAAAAATAGCTATCATATTATTTTGCTCTTCGAATATGATTGTGACAATCATGTTTCTTCTCTGCGTGTTCTATTAGAAGGCCTGTATACCAGTAAATGACACAAATATTGTTTAATAGATGAAATTTTGGTTTTATTACAAACGAACGAAATACGATTTATAGAAAAACATACCACACTGAAGAAAATCCATCCAGTAAGTAGATCAGTGAAGCCATATCCATGGAATAATGGGACATTATTTTGAAATTCTTCAGGGAATGTATTTAGAAATATTATTAAATTGGACATAATTTTCACTTGCTCATATACCATTTAACATTCAAAAATTGCTGTAACATCCTAATAAAAAATAAAATCATCAAAAACGTGATTTAAGCTCCAACTAGTTATCCAGATGAAGAATATATTTAGATCATTCCATTGTTCACTTAGGATGTTTATATTTATACCCTTCACCACTGCTGTGGCACAGGGTATAATAAGTTAGTGCATTTGTATGTAACGCCAAGAAATAGTGGTCATAGACCCATCTTTTAGTATACCGATCGGCTTAGAATTAAATTCTGAGTCGATTTAGCGATGTCCGTCTTTCTGTCTGTCTGTCCGTCCGTCTGTCTGCATATGTAATTTTGTGCACAAAGTACAGCTCGCAATTTAAGTCCGATCGTCCTCAAATTTGGCATAGGGCCGTTTCTTGGGACAGAGACAATCGCTATTGGTTTTGGAAAAAACCGGTTCAGATTTAGATATAGCTGCATATATATATATTGCTACGAATTTGATAATTATAGATTTAAGTTTATTTAAATTAGTTTCCGTTAATTTCAAATTGTAACGATAAAATTTCGTTATCACTTGTTGGAATCATCTATTCATTTTCTAGTACTTTCCTGAATTTCTTTTATGTTCTTTTGTTTGCTTATTTTCATATCGAAATGTTAGTTCTTACTCTCTCATAGAATAACAACCCCTTTGCTTTGTTATTTTGCATTCTCATTTCATTTCATTGTCTATTGTTATTGTTGTTGTAGTAATGCGAGCATATATCTATGTGAGTGTATATGTGTTTGGCAGCCACCAGATGAATAACTTAATGGTCGTAGATACTTCTAGCGTTGTCAAAGAATGTTCTGGCGTTGCCAGAATATTGTAGTGCTGCCAGAATGTTCTCGTATTGCCAGACCGTCATATATAAAAGCGCTCGCATGCTGCTAACGAGTCAGTCGTAAGCTAAAGTTTATACAGTACACATCGTAGAGCAAATAAGTGAAACCAATCAGTTAAACAAATAAATTGTAGATTGTCGTTATTTGAAAAGAACTGTGTTTTAATTATCGGGTAATTAAATACGCCTCAATATAAACGTAACAATATTTATCCCCGATTTGGTCAAAGTTAGCGTGTTTATCAACCGATTTTCTTGAAATACCGTACATCCAAATATTTTATGAATCTCGAAAATCCTGCAAAATATCAGCCAAATCGGTTCAGATTTGGATATAGCTCCCATATATATCTTTCGTCCGATTTAGACTCATATGACAACAGAAGCCAAAGTTTCCTCCAATTAACTGGATAGCGTTAGCCAATTTAAATTTTAATTCTAGAGATTTTGTAGAAGTAAAACAATTGTCTCCTTTATATAGCTTCCAGCAAATGTGAAGTAGTTGAAATGGTAACACAAATTTTGGCCTACATATGGGTAAAGGGTATAATATAGTCGGCCCCGCCCGACTTTAGACTTTACTTACTTGTTTTAATATAAATCGGTTTTTATATTAAATTTTTATCTACGTTTTTAGAAATTAAAAGTAAATATAGAATAAACGATTAACAAACATAAACTGTTCTGTAACGGTGGTGTGTTCTTTTGTTTTCTCTACATCACAACATTCACTTCTCAGATTCTTAAGCGTTTCGAACTAAATGTATTTTTATTAACAAACACAAATAATTCACGAACTCTTTTGTCTTCAATAAAAATCACAACATAACACCATCAATGCATAAGCAGAACTGAATGCAACAACAAAACTCCAAGTCGCATAAGCAAATGAAGTCATAAAAGGACAAGATACCAACAACACAAAGAATATTCCAGAAATGCATCCACACTTTTTTCTGGAATCAAAACAACCAACAACAGCATAAAAGACGCAATAACAAACAAAAACAATCACACGAGATATACACAAAATGTCTCTACAATCCCCTCATTTGATTTCATTGCTCTCTTTTCACTTAATTTTCCAGTAGCACATTTATTGATTAGTTGGAATTCTATCTATGAGATAAGGTAAAATATATTCCAAATTTACGAGGAATCTTTAAAAAATTATATACACTTGCCAAGAATTATATTAACTACTTTTTATTCTACTTTATCTAAAATTGTTAATATGAGGAAAAACTCCAACTTATAATAAAAAGGGGAATAAGTTGTAGGAATCCATCATACGAATCTATAATGTGGTTAAGTTCATTTTTACTACAATTTTTTTTTTCATACAAAAATGTTTCCATATTTCGTAGTAAGATTTTTATATCACCTAGGTCAGGTTAGGTCCAAGTGGCAGCCCGATTAAGATTCAGGCTCACTTAGACTATTCAGTCCATTGTGATACCACATTAACTAAAAGTAAATATTACATATGGGCACTTCTAGTTTTAACCACTGAACCTTCTCTATTATTTTCTTCGTTGAACCAACCAGATATGCCCCTAAAATCAGCTTACGCTTTACACAAAATGCAGGACACTCACACAAGAGGTGTTTAATTGATTCTTTTTCCTCCGCATCATGACATCTCATACAATAGTCATTATACTTCGCGCCAATAGTTTTTGCAAAATCGCCTATCAGGCAGCGTCCCGTTATAGCAGATATCAGGAGTGATATCTGACGTCTCGAGAACATTAGCATATATAGTGTGCGGTTTAAGTTGAAATGGGGCCATATTTGCTTGGTGTCGTTACAACCCTTGCAATTCTCCCATCGAACATTTGCCATCATAACAGCCTTTTCACGCAGTATGAGCTTGCAGGTAGCTAGGGGCATACCAACAAATTCTAGTTCCCCTGGAATATGTAAGGTAGTCCCTAGCCTTGCCAACTCATTCGCTTCGCAGTTCCCCGGTATGTTCCTATGGCCAGGCACCCATATTAGGTGAATATTGTACTGCTCAGCCATCTCATTGAGAGATTTGCGGCAGTCGATGGCCGTTTTCGAGTTGAGGAACACAGAGTCCAAGGATTTTATTGCAGGTTGACTGTCTGAGTCTGAGGACTCGCCAAATTGTAATCCACTACGTTAGGCACATCTGGCATTATTTTGAGGACCGAACTGTGACCGTACCTTTTTTTCGACCAACCGCACAGCCGTTTTTGCAGCTGACTGTTTGGCCAAAATGTCTAAAGGCAATAGATGCAGCATGACATTAAGGGCATTTGTTACTGTCTTGCTGAATGCGCCTGAAATACACAAACACGCCATACGCTGAACTTTATCTAAACAAGTCGGTTTCTGAAGTGCCGGCCACCAGACTAGAACACCATATAGCATTATAGGTCTAACTACTGTCGTGTATAGCCAATGCACAATTTTTGGTTTTAGTCCCCACTTTTTTCCTATTGCCTTTTTGCACGAGTACAAAGCTACAGTTGCTTTTCTCGCCCTCTCTTCAATACTAAGCTTAAAGTTCAGCTTCCTGTCCAAAATAACGCCAAGGTATTTTGCATACTCACCAAAGGGAATTTCAATACCCCCTAAGGAAATAGCCCTAACCGTGGGAGTTTTGCGATCTTTGCAGTACATGACTAATTCTGTCTTTGCAGGATTTACCCCAAGACCATTGTCTTTCGCCCATTTCTCAGTCATCCGGAGGGCCCTCTGAATAATATCTCTGATTGTGGATGGGAATTTTCCCTTGATTGCCAGAGCCACATCATCTGCGTATGCCACCACTTTTATCCTTTCTTTTTCTAGGGTAACCAGCAGGTTATTTATAGTAGAAAGAAGAGGTGATAGAACTCCTCCTTGGGGAGTGCCTCTGTTCAAACATACCTTTGTATGTTTGCTTGTCCTAGTGTGGCTGAAATACGTCTCTTCTTTAGCAGTTCGTCTAACAGCCTGAGCAGCGTTGCCAGAATTGTTTCACCAAAAACCGCTAGATTTGCCCAAAAAAATAGCTACCCGTGTAAAAATTGAGAGCTCTAATCATATCTAATAATATCAAAGTATATATAATTATATCTGCTCAGATATGGTTGTAGATATAAATAGATCAACGGAGATATGTTATGTATAGTGTTATATATGATTGGATCTGATTCATATCTATTTATATCAGTCATATCTGGTATATGATATATATATATATATATATATATATATATATATATATATATATATATATATATATATATATATATATATATATATATATATATATATATATATAAAAATGTCATCCCATAACTATCACCATTAGCAACGCCTGTTGTTATTAAATTTGAAAAAAAAATATATCAAATATTTGATAATGCGAGTTTGATTTTTTTATTTCATATAAAAATTTAATGTCTTCTCATTTTTCGAGGAAGATAAAAGAGTAAGAGAAGCTGTGATAAGGTAAGTTTATTGTTTTGTTGCAATTTTTATATATTGATGAAATGCAAATGCAAATAAAAAAACCATAAAAGGACGTATAACTACGTCCAGTGACGAGGTAAGTTTTGTGTTTTATTATTATTTATATATAAATATAAAAATAAATGGTTTTTCTTTCAGGAAAATGAAATTGAGGTTCTGCAAAAGAAAATAAGGGAGACGGAGGATCAACTAGAAGCTCTAAAACAAAGCCAGGTTTTACCAGAAATTACGGTAGAGCAATCCGTCCAATGTAGTGATAATGAGGAGCAGCTTCTTGGCAGAAATTTTGATGAAAAGGTAAGTATCAAGAGCAAATCTAATAGTTGTAAAAAGTGTTTTGTTGGACCTACTTTTACTTTTTTTGAAACAATGAATTTAGACAAACTTAAATATTTTGCAATGCTCTGGATGCTTCCCATCCATAGGTTGATAAGATTTGATAGAAATATAAATGTTTTGTGGAATAATGAATAAAATGATTTCAACATAACCATGAATAATTAAGTAATTTTATTTTTGTTTCTTTAGAGATGATATGTATTGGGAACAACATATATTGTCGTGGCATCATTCACAACATGGCATTGGGGACGTCCCACAAGGCTTCGCATGTGGCTCGCAAGTTGCTGGAAGGCGTATTCAAACGAAATGTACTTAAGAAAGCCACCCTCACTGGACAACCCCCAAGGGCACAGGGTTTGGAGAGACAGTTAGAACCCGTTTTTGCCCTAAATTACAGGGCCAGAGAAGCTATTGTTGGTAAGTATACCCTTATACCAAATCTATAAATTTCAAATTAACTGATAAATCTGTTTCTGTCTTTAGATTTTTCATTCCGGGTTGCGAAAGAGCGGAATTGGGAGCCACAACCGAAAAAAGACGTCGAGAGGGCAATGTCCCAACGTCTTGGCGAGATCAAACGACAAAAGTAGTAAATAGACCACTATAGTTTAACTTTTTCGTTTTTTGTTTTTAATGAATTCTAAAACTTAAGTTACTTAACATACATAAAATGTACGATATCAATAGTAATTTAAATAATACAGTTTTACCATTATTAATATAGTATATTATATAATTCGTTTTATTAAATAGGGTAATATTATATGTAACGGGGAAGTGTTACAATTTGTAGATAAAATTATATATAATTAGATATATTAACATCTAATTACATCAGATTAGATATAATTAGATGTGGGCCAAATTTGAGATCTGGTCATATCTAACTCCTTTAGAATTAGATCTGATCAGATATTACCATTTTTCGGATCTGACCACATCTGCCTAGATATACTACCGTATCTAATCAGATATGGCGGCAGATCTAATAATATCTGGTCAGATCCACCAATTTTTACACGGGTAAAAAAATTCTAAAAAAAGCTAGAAAAAAAGCTAAATTTTTTGTATCAAAAGTCACATTTTTGATTGAAATTTAAAAAATTTAAAGGTTTTATTTCACTTAAAATGCATATTATTTTCATTTTAATTCCACTTCTGTGAGACTGTAAAAATATCTAAGGCATATTAGCTCTGTTTGCGTATTCGAAACATTTGGATTACTATCACAAATTTTTTACTGGAAGTCCTTCGTTTTGTGGGAGCTACCTTCCCAACACCGCTATTTTATTTACTTGTTATTTTAAAATATTAAAGAATCTAAGCATGCTTTGGATTTGGTAAAAAAAATGATTTGTCATTTTTTTAAATAAAATTTTAGTTTGGTTTTGAAATTGTGAGAAATTCGAAATACATTACTTTTTTTTAAATTGTAGAAAATACCTATAGTTTACATTTCTAAGTAAAAACATTTTCCTTTTCTTCATGAGCTATCAAAGTGCTTTAAAAACGTGCTAACGCCAACTTAAATTTCCAAATTCAGACTCGACTTCAAGTAGAAATTATTGTATGTATACGTTTTTAAAATAAAGTGTTCAAAACATCTTCTATTTTTGAACGCTATTTTGGTTTGTGGTCAAGATGCAAAAACTCCTCACATTTAAAGACTATTTCATTAATTCTTCCTTCTTTCATGAAAATTTGTGACGGTAAAAGTCGACAGGACCTTGTTTTTACTTACACAGCCATTGAAGAAGAATTGTGAGATTGAGTTCCTGTATTTTTTTGTATATATAAATAGATATATTAATGTAATGAAGTTATATTTATGTTATACCCTGATGTGATTAAGTTTGTTTTTTTGAATTAAAATTATCGTTTATGAATTTATAAGCCGTCTGAACACCGAGTTTGAATTTAACGGACACGGGGAAGCGCCATCTATTAGCTAATAGATATACACACAATGATGTGCTGCTGCCTATAAAAGGAGAGCTGAGTGGCGAGTCGTGGCCAGTGGTGCCAACTCTGACGATTTATCGTCATTTTGACGATTTTTGATGGTAAATTTGGCCTCTGACGATTTGACGACGATTTTAAACAACGTAGTTATGAGTTGACGATTTTTTATAATGCTCGACACAAGTGTTTCTTTTTAACGTTTTTTATGACGATTTGACGATTTTTCAAAGTGATTAGTTATAAGTTGACGATTTTCATCCGTTGTAATTTAAACAAGCGTTTTTAATCTCAGAATATGACAATTTATATGTAGCTTGCTCCCAACCGTCTCCAATGTAGACAGAAATTTCAAAGCAATCAATATACATAAACCTAAAATGCGGAATTCCTTTGAAACTTAAACATTGCATGGTATTCTTTTGTCAAAAAAAAAAAAATATTTAAAACTAAATAATTCTGGTTGTTATTACCGATAATAGAAATAATAATAAAAAATTTTACACGAGCCAGTAATAAGGATTTAAATTCGCTTGAAGAATAGGAAATTGTCTGTCAAGAAAATGTTGTTAATGTAGTACATGAAGTCACAATCAGGAATATTACTTTAAATTAATTTAAAGTTTAGTTTAATTAATCTTCGTTTAAAAAACTGGAAACTAGATGACTTAGTTGGAGAGTTAAACGGCATTTTTTTATGGAAATAAAATGAATTAAAGCCTTTTCTTATGTTTTTGTTGGAATAAAATTTTTAATTTATTGCTAAATCTTTTTTTGAGCTGTTTTATGGGTGACGATTTTTTTGGGACGAAATGACGATTTTGACGAAAAATATTTTAAAAATTGACGATTTTCAGCCCAAAACAGTTGGCACCACGACTCGTGGCAGTTGATGTCTGGCAGCCGTGGAGGTAAGATCTCGAGTGGAGTAAAGCTACACTCAAATAAGGTAAGAGTAAAGTAGTGGGTGGAGTTAAGCTCCCAGTAGACTATTTGAGTGGAGTTAAGCTCCCAGTAGAGTATTTAAGTGGAGTTAAGCTCCCAGTGGGGAAAAGAGGAGTTAACCTCCCAGTGGTGCCAGAAGGTGGAGTTAAGCTCCCAGTGGGGTAAAAGAGGAGTTAACCTCCCGGTGGTGTCGGAAGGTGGAGTTAAGCTCCCAGTGGGGTAAAAGAAGAGTTAACCTCCCAGCGGTGCCAGAAGGTGGAGTTAAGCTCCCAGTGGGGTATTTAAGTGGAGTTAAGCTCCCAGTGGGGTAAAAGAGGAGTTAACCTCCCAGTGGTGTCGGAAGGTGGAGTTAAGCTCCCAGTGGGGTAAAAGAGGAGTTAACCTCCCAGTGGTGTCATAAGGTGGAGTTGAGCTCCCAGCGAGGTAAAAGAGGAGTTAACCTCCCAGTGGTGTCATAAGGTGGAGTTAAGCTCCCAGTGGGGTAAAAGAGGAGTTAACCTCTCAGTGAGTGAGCAGTCGTAGTACAGGAGGAGAATTTTCCCTTTCCAGTATCCCATCACGATCTCCAAAGGACGAACCGACCGGCACTAGGGGCGAGTCTGGCAGCGAAGTTGTGGCGTAATCTTACATTGTACAACATTTATATAATTATTATTTAATAAATCGACCTTACTTGATTGTACCTTAAAACCGCTTGTGTTTCATTTAATTCTCTCACGGAAGGCCCATAAATTAACAAATGTTTGTATCGACCCTGGACCCCCGACTGACTACTCCAGCTTAGGTGGAAACACGTCGTTACAAATTTTTAAGTTGAATCACTTAATTATAAGGACAAAACGACTTTATCGTCTTTTGGACAAGGAAAACAGTTTGTATAAGAGAAATTCACAAATGCTATTATAACCAAAATTCGCATTCGTATTTTAAGGAGATGTATATTTTTTCTGTGCACAAAGCAATTCACATCTACTATTTTAATTTAGTAATATCGTAATAACTTTTGAATATTATAATAACATAAAAAGGAGAAACGAGTCAAATGCTAATATTCCGAATACTGACAGTTAATCTAACAAATTTGTATGGTAATAGTAGATTTAAAGTTTACGATAACTTTTATGAATATGATGAAAAAACAACAACAAGATGTATTTGCTACAAAAATGCCCGCATAATGGCTGGAATCATTATTAATGTTTCAACTGAGCTTTGAAATATGTGGAAACCCTTATTCTTGCAGCAAGGCTTAAATAAAAACGCCGTTTTATCCATATTTCAATAGAAACATTTCGAAAATAAAAAAGTCAAAAATAGCTAAAAGGGTCATGAAAAAAGCCAGAAAAAAAGCTAAAAGCTAAATGCATTTTTTCCCCGCTAAACGTCTTCAAAAAAAGCCAAATCTAGCGGGAAAAAAGCTAAATTGGCAACGCTGAGCCTGAGTATACATGGATCAACATTCAGAGTTGTCAGTCCATTTAATATCGAGCTCGGATGGACATTATTGAACGCCCCTTCGATGTCTAGAACCGCCACGATTGTGTATTCTTTGACAGATAGTGAGCTTTCAATAAAGCTGACTAGTTCATGTAATGCGGTCTCAGTAGACCTGCCCTTCGAGTATGCATGCTGTCACAGATTTAGTTTTCACTTTAAGGCATAACAATATGCATATTGATTGCAAATGTTATTATAACTTGATGGGGAATAGCCCAAAGCACATTTTTACAAAGTTTGTATTCCTTAAAATGGATTATTAAAGAAAAGTAATCGTAAAAAAATGGTTTTACGGCTAAATTCGCACTTAATACCCATTTTTAGAGAGAATTTTAAAAAATCACTTTTTTATTTACTTATTAGATCCAATATTCATACTAATTACAAATTTTCAAAACTCTAGCTATTCATTCGCTGATACTTGTAGGTAAGCCTATCGCTCCGGATTACATTAACATACGCATGTCCTAGGAGGAAAGTAATTCACCCCAGGCATACTTTCGGCCAAGAAATAAGTAGTGTATAAAGATCATATGATCACCTAATATGTAATCAGTTATTCGTAATTTGAAAAAAAACTACCTTTTTTCCCATGTATCCAAATCTCGAAAATAAATACTTCTTATGTATAACTGTATACACATACCTACATATAAGGATAGTTTTTGAATAAGATAAAACGTAGTTCTCATCGCAGAAAAAAAACTTGCCCGGTTCCAAAGATTTTGTCTTTACACTAATTATGTTGGTATTGATTCCGAGACAAAGAAACGGGGAATTAAAGAGATACTAGAAGACGAATTTGAACTTTTTTAAATTTTCAAATTTTTGTTCATGTGCTATCAAAGTCCTTTAGAAACCTTTTAACGATAACTCAAATGTTTCAAGTAAAAACGACTTTAAAATAAAGTATTAAAAGACATCTCATATTCTTTAATCCTGTTTAGCATTGCTAGAAACCAAAAGTCAACAAATTTAAATAAAATTTCATTAATTTTGAAGATATTTTTAGAATTATTAATGCCAAGTTGATCGTAGTACAACAAAATAGATTTTCATGTAAAAATACAAATTTTTAATTCTGATCACCTAACTGTAAGGATATAACAACTTTATTAAAAAGTTTATCTACTTTGGACAAGGCAAAAAATGTTATGCGTCTACTATGCTAAGTAAAACACTCAACAAAAAATCTTTGGACTCACAATAGTTTCTTTCAGTTTATGAACCAGTTCGTTAAATTCGTGTATTACTTTATAAAGAGTGATACGGTCATAATTTGGTCCATATAAACTTGACGTATTTCTTTCAATTTTGCATTTAAAAAACCTGAACACCCCTCATTTTGAAGGTGTGTGTGTGTGTAGAATGTTGCTCCTATTTTGATTTTGGAATTCACTCTTCAGTTGTCAAAATGCCGACCAAGCAAGAATAGCAGCGTATCAAAATTTTGTTCGCGCATCGCGAAAATCCGAGCTACTCGCACGCAAAGCTGGCAAAAACGCTAAAAGTTACCAAATCAACCGTTACAAATGTAATTAAAGTGTTTGGGAAACGTTTGTCGACAGCCAGGAAGTCTGGATCGGGGGGAAATCGAAAACCGGAAGCCGCTGAGACGACAAAGAGAGTTGCCGGTAGTTTCAAGCGAAACCCTAACCTCTCTCTCCGAGATGCCGCAAATAAGCTGGGTGTATCGTCTACAACCGTGCATCAAGCCAAAAAACGAGCCGGACTATCGACTTACAAGAAAGTAGTGACTCCAAATCGCGATGATAAACAAAATACGACGGCCAAAGCGCGATCCTGGAGGCTGTACACGACGATGCTGACGAAGTTTGACTGCGTGGTAATGGACGACGAAACCTACGTCAAAGCCGACTACAAGCAGCTTCCGGGACAGGAGTTTTATACGGCAAAAGGAAGGGGAAAGGTAGCAGATATTTTCAAGCACATAAAACTGTCAAAGTTCGCAAAGAAATATCTGGTTTGGCAAGCCATCTGTACCTGTGGCTTGAAAAGTAGCATTTTCATATCTTCCGGGACTGTCAACCAAGAAATTTACGTGAAAGAGTGTTTGAATAAACGTCTGCTGCCTTTCCTGAAGAAACACGGTTGTTCCGTACTGTTTTGGCCGGATTTGGCATCTTGCCATTACGGTAAAAAGGCCATGGAGTGGTACGCCGCCAACAACGTGCAGGTGGTTCCCAAGGACAAGAACCCTCCCAACACGCCAGAGCTCCGCCCAATTGAGAAATACTGGGCTATTGTCAAGCGGAACCTAAAGAAGACCAAAAAACTGCTAAGGACGAGCAGCAGTTCAAGGCAAACTGGCTTTCTGCGGCGAAGAAGGTGGACAAGGTGGCTGTACAAAATTTGATGGCAGGTGTCAAGCGTGAGGCCCGGCAATTTGGATTTGGAAAAGCGAAAGCCTAACTGAATATTTTTCCTGAATTTTATACTAATTGAACTTGAAAAATAAATTTAATTTGATTTTTTAAATAAACGATTTCACCGATTTACACGCGTTTTCCCTTGACCAAATTTTGACCGTATCACCCTTTAATTAGGGTTTTCTTTTTCCCTGACTTTTCCCATTCCCGTGAAAGCGGGAATTTTTTTCTAATTTCCCGGGACTCCGGTCAAAGGGAAACCTGCTTCGATGTGGCATATATTTAGACTTTTGAATAAATTAGAAATCGAATTAAATTATAAGGCGCTGTCCGGGCCACTGACAATGTATTATTATGTTAATCGCTTATATCAGCCATAAATCATAATAAAATAAGATATCTTGTAATACACAAAATACAAAAAACTTTTACAATGGAAGTCTCTTCCAATGTACGAGGGCAGTTCGGAAACTCCTTAGCCTAGCACAAAAAGCGCGGTATAAACAGAAAAAAGTTAAGTGTTTTGGAAACTTCCATCTCTGTTATGAACACATGTTAAATCGATTTGGCAACTCCTTCATATAGAAACAGGTGTTCCAAAAAGATGCATCCGCATTTTTTTTACAATGGAAAAAAATAGAAATGCGTGCTGTTATTAAATATTTACATAAAAAATGTTTATCGGGACACGAAATTCATAATGATATGGTGAATGTGTTAGGTGAAAGTGCTCCTTCATATGCAACAGTAAAAAATTGGGTTCCTGTATTTAAACGTACAAGCATTGAAGATGAACGATGTAGTGGACGTCCAAAAACAGCAGCACCAACAGAAATTGTAGCCAAAGTGCATGATATGGTATTAAATGATCGACAAAATAAAAGGGCGTGAAATTGCTATTATCATGGGCATCTCAAATGATCGAGTCCATTTAATTTTGCATGAAGAACTACAGATGAAAAAGCTTTCTGCAAGATGGATGCCGCATTTGTTAACAGTCGATCAAAAACGCATAAGAATGAACATTTCTCAAGCTTGTTTGGATCGTTTTAAGCGGAATAAAATGGATTTTAAGTATCGTTTCATAACTGTTGATGAGACATGCATCCACCACAATAGTCCAGAGACAAAAGAACAATCCAAACAATGGACTGAAGCTGGAGGAAGTGCCCCAAAGAAGGCAAAAACAATTCAATCGGCTGGTAAGGTTATGGCAACGGTTTTTTTGGGACTTCAAAGGTATTTTATTGATTGACTATCTGCAAAAGGGTAAAACAATAAATTCAGAGTACTATTGAAACTTTTTGGAAATGTACAAATTCGAGAAAAACGTCCTGGCTCACAACACAAAAAAAAAAATTTTCATCAAGGCAACGCACCAGCGCACAAGAGTGTTTTAACAATGGCTAAAATCAACGAATTAAAGTACGAGTTGCTTGACCACCCACCTTATTCTCCTGATTTAGCTACCAGTGACTTCCTTGCTGGCAAGCGTTTTAACTCAAATGAAGATGCAATTACAGTTGTAAACCACTATTTTGAAGACCTTGAGGAAAACTATTTTAATCAAGGGATAGAATAGCTAGAAAAGTGTTGGACAACGTGTATTGAAGTTTCAGGAGATTATATATTTTTTATACTGTGGTACAGGGTATAATAAGTTTGTGCATTTGTATGTAACGCCAAGAAGGAAAAGTCTTAGAATTAAATTCTGAGTCGATTTAGCGATGTCCGTCTGTCTGTCTGTCTTTTGATGTATTTTTGTGTGCAAAGTACAGCTCGCAGTTTTTGTCCGATTGTCCTAAAATTTAGTATAGGGTCCTGTTTCGGCTCAAAGACGATCCCTATTGATTTTGGAAAAAATCGGTTCAGATTTAGATATAGCTGCCATATATATTTTTCACCGATCTGGTCATAATTGGCGTGTATATCAACCGATCTTCCTCAAATTCCGTACATCCGAATATTTTATGAGTCTCGAAAAACTTGCAAAATATTATCCAAATCGGTTCAGATTTAGATATAGCTCCCATATATAGCTTTCGCCCGATTTACACTCATTTGCCCACAGAGGCCAATTTTTTGCTTCGATTTAGTTGAAATTTTGCACAGGGAGTAGAATTAGCATTGTAGCTATGCGTGCCAAATTTGGTTGAAATCTGTTCAGATTTAGATATATCTCCCATATATAGCTTTCGCCCGATTTACACTCATGACCACAGAGGCTAATATTTTGCTCCGATTTAGTTGAAATTGTGCACAGGGAGTAAATTAGCATTGTAGCTAAGCGTGCCAAATTTGGTTGAAATCGATTCAGATTTAGATATATCTCCCATATATAGCTTTCGCCCGATTTACACTCATATGACCACAGAGGCTAATATTTTGCTCCGATTTAGTTGAAATTGTGCACAGGGAGTAGAAATAGCATTGTTGCTATGTGTGCCAAATTAGGTTGAAATCGGTTCAGATTTAGATATAGCTCCCATATATATGTTTTTCTGATTTGGACAAAAATTGTCAAAATACCAACATTTTCCTTGTAAAATCGCCACTGCTTAGTCGAAAAGTTGTAAAAATTATTCTATTTTTTCTAAACTTCTAATACATATATATCGAGCAATAAATCATAAATAAACTTTTGCGAAGTTGCCTTAAAATTGCTTCAGATTTCAATGTTTCCCATATTTTGTTTTTTTTTACTAACATTGTGTTCCACCATTAGCCGACTTAAATTTTGAGTCTATAGATTATGTAGAAGTCAAATTCTGTCTAGATCGAGTGATATTTAAATGTATGTATTTGGGACAAACCTTTATATATAGCCCCCAACACATTTAACGGATGTGATATGGTATCGAAAATTTAGATCTACAAAGTGGTGCAGGGTATAATATAGTCGGCCCCGCCCGACTTTAGACTTTCCTCACTTGTTTTTATTTATTTAAGTAAATACATATTTGATGCTTAACTTATACTACAACTAGTCTCTATTATGAAGAAGTGACTAACCAATAGTTTATCTATTAACTTCAGTAGATTTATTGAATTTAAAATATCCTAAGTCTCATATAGTCGAACTAGGACAATTATTGTAAATTTTTCATTGGTATTGAGGCTTTCATATATTAAAGCGAGTTAATAAATCGTGTGGTTTGAAACGGCGCAATCTTCTATGTTGATTGGAAGTTTGGAGTAAATTTCGGTCTTCGCGATTAGTGTGGTTCTGGAGGCGGATAAGATGTTTTTCTGCAAATCTGGAGATTTCCTCTTTGATTGTATTCATTTTTAAGTCTCGGTGGAGGTCACTTTTTTTGAAACCTTTGTATTTTTTCGATAGAACTGTTTGCCGCACATCCCCATAGCTGAATGCCATAAATCCATATTGGCATTAATGCTTGCGGTATTTAATATTTAGTTCTTCACACTTTTTATCAATATGAATCTTCCAATTTAATTTTGAATCCATTGTAAAACCAAGATATTTTGCTAAGTTCGAAAAAGGAACTTGTTCATTGCCTATTTTTAGGGATTTGTAACTTGAGCCGATTTTCGCAAAGTCAACATGAACAGATTTGCTACTGTTGCAGTCTTTTATCCATTCGTGTACCTTGTTTAAAGACGCTTGAAGCTTATATACGGATACATTTGTATTCTTTCAAGAGGACATTAAAACTGTGTCATCAGCAAATGTTCAAAGGAGATTATATTGAAAAATAAAAATATTTTTGAAAAACTAACTATTCTCTTTCATTAATAGGCTAAGAAGTTTCCGAACCGCCCTCGTATTTCACTAAAGCCAATTTAACTATATTTTAGTTCATGAACTTATTATATTTTGTGAAAGTTCCATTTACTCTAATATTTTTTTTTGCGTACGTTAGTTAAATGAACTAAAAGACGGGAAAAAATTATACACAAGTTAAGGATAGAGATTTACTAAATTCGTATTTGTCATAAAATAGTTCATTATTTCTTAAAATTTGTAAATTTTACTACAAAAGTGTCCATTATGAACTTCGTATGTCACTAAAGACATTCTTGCAAATTTTGAACTCCAATTTTTTCCTTCAAACTACAAAATTTTCGTATATTTTAATGGGCTGTTTTGGTCAATATATATAAATGCAAATAAAACAAGTTTATTTCATCTTTTTTCTCGACGTTTCGTCGGCTTTTTTCCGACCTTTTCCAGAGAATTTTTTTATTTGAAATATAATTGTTTTACATTTGTTCATTTATAAATTATTAAAACTGGACATCAAAACAATAATAATAACTAAATAAATAAATAAAATGTACATATTGCAGCAAAACTTTAAATCTATATATCGCAGAACTATGTATGTTTACTCTTTAAAGTATTGCAATGGAATGGAATTTTCTTTAAAAAGTGAAAAAAATTATTTATGTCTAATAAATTTTCTTGAATTTGTCGAAAAATATTTACTTATTTTTGTGATATCGGCGCGATGCCAGCGCTTGTAATACTGTTTAGTTAAAAATTTCTAAAAATATTCAAAGTTTTCTAAAATTAATCAAAAGTTTTCTTCCTGGTGGGTTCACTGTTTTTTCAGTGCATCGTAAAACAGAGTCACTATACTTCACTATATGTCAATTTTCGATCAATATTCCCGAAAGAATTACACCATCTATATTTTATATTAAAGTAACTATCATAATAAATGTTGCCATTTTTATAAACACATCCTTGCAATAATTATGAAAATATTTTGAAATTATGTATTTGCAAAAGTGGATATATAAGGTAAAATGACCCATAGTTCATAAAGGTTTACTTAGTGTACCAGTCTATTGGAATGTCGGTTTACAGAAATATGACGATAATAAATTAGGAAGAGCGACAACAATTGGGATGCCTGGGCTAGAACCCACGACTATGTATTTCGCACAAGGCAACTATTACTACTTGGTACCTAATTCAAATAGGAGAATGCAATTGCCAAAGTAATTGAACATCTATCATCCATGCACATTAGACTCAAAATCTACTAAAAATGGATTTGAAATCCCTTATTTACAAGAAAAAAATACAGTTAAAAATTGTTAAAGTAGATTTTGGAAGTATAATGAGACTGATGATTTACCAAATGGTACTAAAAATAATGTTTTTTGTAGTATTAATCCCTCCATTTTATATAAAATGTTGTAAAGAAAAAAATTCCCGCACTTAATTCCCGGGAAATCGGGAGCGCAAAATGCCGAATTCCCAGGCCCTATTTTTATAATATACCTATATTCCTTTAAAGCACCATTCCCAGCACTATTTCAGTAGGATTGTAAGGGCAGTACCAACTGCTTACAAAACAACCGAATCAGCTCTGATTTTTGTGGGCGATGTCCCGATTTAGAGCAGTTTCTACGTAGCGCTGATATAATTGCTCATTTTAATAGAAATATTGCTCAGAAGTGATATATAATCTTGAGTATAGCATTGTTGGAGTGATGGAAAACAGCACTACCTTTCATGCATCTATACTGCATGAATTGGTTGCAATAATGTAAACGAATGATCATAAACTAGTTTGATTACTCGTTTACGTTATTGCCACCGATTCATTCAGTGTGGATGCACTGCCTACTTTATTATATACCAAAAAGCGCAACTAAACTCTCACTGCTGAAGTATTTTTTGCTGGGTTGCTAGAAGGTTGGCTGATAAGTCCCCGGTCTGACACATAGATGGCGTCGCTAGAATTAAATGCATATTATATTTATATAGTACCAACCTTCAAATGATTCTTGTCAAAATTTTACGTCTGTAAGTCAATTAGTTTGTGAGATAGAGCGCCTTTTGTGAAGCAACTTTTATTATTGTAAAAAAAATGGAGAAAAAAAGAATTTCGTATTTTGATAAAATACTGTTTTCTGAAGGGAAAAAATACGGTGGTTGCTTCCACTTGGCTTGATAATGAGTTTCCGGACTCTGCTCCAGGGAAATCAACAATAATTGATTGGTATGCAAAAGTCAAGCGTGGTGAAATGAGCACGGTAAACGCAGTGGACGCCCGAAAGAGGTGGTTACCGACGAAAACATCAACAAAACGTGTTGGTCATATCATTCATCAATATTTGGATATGCGGAGCTCTATGCAAAATGGGTGCCGCGCGAGCTCACATTTGACACAAAAACAACAACGTGTTGATGATTCTGAGCGGTGTTTGCAGCTGTTAACTCGTAATACACCCGAGTTTTTCCGTCGATATGTGACAATGGATGAAATATGGATCCATCACTACATTCTTGACTACATTGACTATTATATGGCGTTATTGGAGCGTTTGAAGGT
The DNA here is from genome assembly GCF_050003625.1 of Haematobia irritans. Classification (NCBI taxonomy): domain Eukaryota; kingdom Metazoa; phylum Arthropoda; class Insecta; order Diptera; family Muscidae; genus Haematobia; species Haematobia irritans. Next base: position 73,361,335 of record NC_134401.1, on the reverse strand, counting down.
CGAAATCGCGGCAAAACGGCCCCATATGAAGAAGAAAAATGTGTTGTTCCACCAAGACAACGCACCGTACCACAAGTCATTGAGAACGATTGCAAAAATTCATTAATTTGGCTTCGAATTGCTTCCCCACTCACCGTAGTCTCCAGATCTGGCTCCCAGCGCCTTTTTCTTGTTCTCAGACCTCAAAAGGATGCTCGCAGGGAAAAAATTTGGCTGCAATGAAAGGTGATCGCCGAAACTGAGGCCTATTTTGAGGCAAACCCGAAGGAATACTACCAAAATGGTATCAAAAGCTTGGAATGTCGTTATAATCGTTGTATTGCTCTTGAAGGGAACTATGTTGAATAATAAAAACGAATTTTGACAAACAAAAAATGTGGTTTTCTTTGTTAGGCCGGGGACTTATCAGCCAACCTGTTATGAAATACTTGGAAAACATTTTAGAATCAACGTTAGATTAAATATTGGTTTTAATTATACCCTTCACCACTACTGTGGTACAGGGTATAATAAGTTTGTGCATTTGTATGTAACGCCAAGAAATAGTGGTCATAGACCCATCTTTTAGTATACCGATCGGCTTAGAATTAAATTCTGAGTCGATTGTCCGTCTGTCTGTATATGTAATTTTGAGCACAAAGTACAGCTCGCAATTTAAATCCGATCGTCCTCAAATTTGGCATAGGGCCGTTTCTTGGGACAGAGACAATCGCTATTGGTTTTGGAAAAAATCGGTTCAGCTGCCATATATTTATCCCCGATTTGGTCATAGTTAGCGTGTTTATCAACCGATTTTCTTGAAATACCGTACATCCAAATATTTTATGAATCTCGAAAATCCTGCAAAATATCAGCCAAATCGGTTCAGATTTAGATATAGCTCCCATATATATCTTTCGTCCGATTTAGACTCATATGACCACAGACGCCAAATTTTACTACCGATCTTCGTGAAATTTTGCACAGAGGGTAGAATTGATATTCTACCAATGCTTGGTAAATTTGATTGAAATCGGTTCAAATTTAGATATAGCTCCCATATATATCTTTTGTCCGAGTTGAACTTATATGGCCACAAAAGCCAGAGTTTTGCCGTGATTTGCTTCAAATTTTGCACAAGGGGTACATTTAATAGTATTGTTAAGTGTGTCAAATTTTGTTAAAATCGGTTCAGATTTAGATATAGCTCACATATATATCTTGCGCCCGATTTGGACTTATATGGTCTCAAAAGCCAGAGTTTTGCCCTGACTTACTTCAAATTTTGCACAAGCGGTACTTTTAACGATACTATTGTATGTGCCAAATATGGTCAAAATTGATTCAGATTTAGATATAGCTCCCATATATATGTTTCGTCCGATTTGAACTTATATGGCCCCAAAATCCAGGGTTTTGCCGAGATTTGCTTCAAATTTCGCACAAGGAGTACGTTTAGTAGTATCGGTAATTGTGCCACATTTGGTTGAAATCGGTTCAGATTTAGATATGGCTCCCATATATATATCTTCCGTCCGATTTGCACTCATATAACCAGGGGGCCAAAGTTATAATCCCATGTACGTGAAATTTCGCATAGATAGCAGAATTATTATTCTAACTATACATGTCAAATTTTGTCAAAATCGGTTCAGATTATATATAGCTCCCATATATACGTACTCCAGAGTTGGGGAAATATGGTAGACTGTTACACATTTTAGACCCATTTTCAATGGAAGTTTCCTCCAATTAACTGGATAGCGTTAGCCGATTTAAATTTTAATTCTAGAGATTTTGTAGAAGTAAAAAAAATTGTCTCCTTTATATAGCTTCCAACAAATGTGAAGTAGTTGAAATGGTAACACAAATTTTGGCCTACATAGTGGTGAAGGGGCGTTCAATAACGTCCATCCGAGCTCGATATTAAATGGTCTGACAACTCTGAATGTTGATCCAGGTATACTTAGGCTGTTAGACGAACTTCTTTCAGCCACACTAGGACAAGCAAACATACAAAGGTATGTGAACAGAGGCACTCCTCAAGGAGGGGTTCTATCACCTCTTCTTTGGAATGTTGCTATAAACGACCTTCTGGTTTCCCTGGAAGGGGAACGAATACAAGTGGTGGCATACGCAGATGATGTGGCGCTAGCAGTCAGGGGAAAATTCCGATCAACAGTTAGAGATATTATAAGAGAGCCCTCCGGATGACTGAGAAATGGGCGAAAGATAATGGTCTTGGGGTAAATCCTGCAAAGACAGAACTAGTCATGTACTGCAAAGATCGCAAAACTCCCACGGTTAGGCCCATTTCCTTAGGGGGTATTGAAATTCCCTTTAGGGAGTGTGCAAAATACCTTGGCGTTATTTTGGACAGGAAGCTGAACTTTAAACTTAATATTGAAGAAAGGGCGAGGAAAGCAACGGTAGCTTTATACTCGTGCAAAAAGGCAATAGGGAAAAAGTGGGGACTATAACCAAAATTGTACATTGTACATACTTCACCAGCCGACAAGTTTAGACAAAGTTCAGCGTATGGCGTGCTTGTGTATCTCAGGTGCATTCAGCAAGAAATATTAGCAATAAGAGAAGTGGTGAATTGGCTGAGAAGTAATGCTCCAAGCAATATTGGCATTAATATATACTCAGACAGTCAACCTGCAATAAAATCCTTGGACTCTGTGTTCTTCAACTCGAAAACGGTCATCGACTGCCGCAAATCTCTCAATGAGATGGCTGAGCAGCACAATATTCACCTAATATGGGTGCCTGGTCATAGGAACATACCGGGGAACTGCGAAGCAGATGAACAATATTCACCTAATATGGGTGCCTGGCCATAGGAACATACCGGGGAACTGCGAAGCAGATGAACTAGCAATGCTAGGAACTACCTTACATATTCTAGGCGAACTAGAATCTGTTGGTATGCCTCTGGCTACCTGCAAGCTCTTACTGCGTGAGAAGGCTGTCACGATGGCAAATGTTCGATGGGAGAATTGTAAGGGTTGTAACGACACCAAGCAAATATGGCCCCATTTAAACTTAAACCGCACACTAGATATGGTAGTGTTCTCGAGACGCCAGATATCACTCCTGATATCTGCTATAACGGGTCGCTGCCGCAAAAACTATTGGTGCGAAGTATAATGACTATTGTATGAGTTGTCATGATGCGGAGGAAAAGGAATCAATAAAACACCTCTTGTGTGAGTGTCCCGCATTTTGTGTAAGGCGTAAGCAAATTTTAGGGGCATATAGCTTCAGATTACTGGCGGACCTGGAAAACGTTAACTTAAGCAGTCTGCTAATGTTTTTGGAACAATCTGATTGGTTCAACAGAAGAAAATAATCGAGAAGGTTCAACGGTTAAAACTAGAAGTGCCCATATGTAATAGGTAGTTTTAGTTAATGTGGTATCACAATGGACTGAATAGTCTAAGTGAGCTTTAATCTTAATCGGGCTGCCACTTTAACCTAACCTTAACCTAACCTAGAGGTGAAGGGTATAATATAGTCGGCCCCGCCCGACTTTAGACTTTACTTACTTGTTTTTTATGTAATTGCTCAATATTTTATTAAGAATAATCTTCACAAATTACTGAGAAGTAGTTATTATTGTCATTATAAGTTAGTCATTATAACTCATCGCAATGTAATGCAACGTGTAATGAGAGTTTTACTTCTGGTAATGCAAATTGTAATGAGTTATGGTTACCTAGCTTTTGCTGGGATTGGTAGCTCTTGTAATGTTTTTGGGTGCTCTTCGCTCCACAATCCACAATTTTTCTTATTTACGTCCACTGAAAAATATATTTACGTGATATTAAAGATTACGCAACCTAAATTTTAGAATGCGAAATTCACAAAAAATTAAGAACAAATTTCTTTATATAATAATGAATTAAATAAAGTTTATAATCTTTGCTTCAAAAACTTTGTTCATTAAATTTAGGACAACAATTTTTTTCTCTCCGTTAAAATCCCATGACTTTGAACTAACCCAGCAAAAACTTGATGAATTTTCATCGCAATTGTAAAGGAGAATTGTCAGAGGCAGCGCTTGCCAAAGCGAGGAATTCATTGGTGAATTTATAAAGAAATGTCTCGCGAAAATGCGCTTACTTTATGCATACTTAGAAGCCCATAAACAAGCGCAGTTTGTGACATTTTACAAAAGTGCTGAATGTCAGCGCATCCATAATTGCCTAAAGTCGTACATGAAAAAATATCTCTGTGTGAAGCGCTTTTTCCTCGCCTATTTAATGCGATGAAATAATGACTACTTATTTGTTTAATATTGAGGGAAAATATCATCCATTTATTGTTTTCTTTTTCATTTGTTGTTGTTTTGTTAACATTTAATTCGTTAATTTTAAGTAATTATAATACTTGGTGTTATATAAGGGCTTTTAAGATAAGGAACTTAAAAAATATATTCAGTCTTGAGAAATATAATACTTATATGATAGAAATACAAAATAGAATAGAAAAATAAAAAAATATGATAGAAATAAAAAAATTACGGCTCTTCCGCTTTGCTGTTGCTACTTCTCTTCACAGATTGGGTTTTGTAGTGCAGATTTTTAACTAATCGGATACACTTACTAAAATAATTGTTGAACTCTGTCTTGTTTCCGAATTCGGTCCCTGCAGTTCCTGAAAAAAAAAAACATTCAGCTTAATAGGCTTAAGCAAATTTATTTTATTTACTTCTTTTCGAATCAACCTATCCAAATGTCGTTTGCTAAATAGTCTTTTTTATTTTTGGCATTTCGAACGGTACTACAAACCGTATTACAAATAAAATAAGTAAAAAAACAAAAACAGTGGGGTTTACTTACCAAAGCATTATGCTCTCAGAGCTCAAAACAAATAACTCTAACAAAAAAACGGACACGCGAGAACACTTCCACATGGCACAACTTTCAACCACAAACTGATGACCTCACTCAATTTTTTCTACGACGCATACAAGATTTCGGTTTTCATCGTGAGCGATCGTATGAAAAAGAGATTAAAACTTACATACTTTAGAGCATTTTTGTATACGAGGATGGATGCAATAATCATCCAACTTCATATTCTGCACAGTTTAAAAACTAAGTTAAAGCTTGCATACTTTAGTGCATCAAAGTATACGAGATAGGACGCACTAAATGATATCTCGCATACCAAAGTGCTTTAAATTCGGCAAAGTTTTACAACGAGTTGGAAACTAACATACTTTTGTGCTGTTTTGTAAACGACATAGTATGCATTAAATCGTATGTACTTTACTTTCTTGTTTCCGAATCAGCATGAATTAAATATCGACGATTTTTTCTTCCTTCTTTTGTAAGCAAAAAAGTATGCGCTTAATATTAGCGCATACAGTATTTAAGAAAATTTTTTACTGCTTCTAGATTTCTTAAAATTTTTGCTGGGAAGGCTAATTTTCTTTAAAGTAAAGAAATTGTCCTTAAATTAACTGAAATATTAAAACTTTAGATTTAAAGCTCGGAATCGATACAACAATTCTTAAGGGAAGGTCAAAATTTTTTGATCCAAGTGAACTTTTTTTGAGTGTACCCATTGAGCCAAATACGAGCTTCGTCGCTGAACACAAAAAGTTAATGTAAGTCGTTCGGCATCAATTCGTGAACCAGCTGTATTTTGAAAGGCTTCACAACTAAATCGGTGGATTATCGCTTCTCAGTAATGCTGGTGACATTTCTGAGTGTTCCAAAAGCTTCTATAAGTGGTTTTACCACAATATGTAACACCGTTCGGAAAGGGAGGTCCCTTGTCAATGAGCTAAACATAGAATCGGGCGGCACTCTGTGATAAGAGAGAAGTTCACCACTTGTGGCTATAAATGAACATACACACATTCTACTTTTGATAGGTTAGGTTAAAGTGGCAGCCCGATTAAGTTTCAGGCTCACTTAGACTATTCAGTCCATTGTGATACCACATTTAACTAAAAGTAGCTATTACATATGGGCACTTCTAGTTTTAACCACTGAACCTTCTCTATTATTTTCTTCGTTGAACCAACCAGATTGTTCCAAAAACATTAAAATACTGCTTAAGTTAACGTTTTCCAGATCCGCCAGTAATCTAAAGGTATATGCCCCTAAAATCAGCTTACGCTTTACACAAAATGCAGGACACTCACACAAGAGGTGTTTAATTGATTCCTTTTCCTCCGCATCATGACAGCTCATACAATAGTCATTATACTTCGCGCCAATAGTTTTTGCAAAATCGCCTATCAGGCCGTTATAGCAGATATCAGGAGGGATATCTGACGTCTCGAGAACATTAGCATATCTAGTGTGCGGTTTAAGTTGAAATGGGGCCATATTTGCTTGGTGTCGTTACAACCCTTGCAATTCTCCCATCGAACATTTGCCATCATAACAGCCTTCTCACGTAGCATGAGCTTGCAGGTAGCTAGGGACATACCAACAAATTCTAGTTCCCCTGGAATATGTAAGGTAGTCCCTAGCCTTGCCAACTCATCCGCTTCGCAGTTCCCCGGTTGAAGTTGAACCTATGGTTCCCAAAGTTGAACCTATGGTTATTGCGAGAGTCACTGAGATCTCCGAAGAGGACATTCTTGATGACTCTATTGAAGCGGCTGATGTGACGGTTGTTGAAAATCTCGATGGTCCTACGGATCCTCCAGATAAATCTTCATCATTGTAAGGCTGCATGCGCTGCCTTAAAAGTTCTCCTGATGAAAGGGGACATAGACATAGTTCTTATTCAAGAATCATACGTTTATAGAAACAAAATGTGTGAATTAAGTACTCCGGGGTTCAAACTATTGCAGTATACTGGTAATGATGTAAATCGAGCCTGTATAATTGCTAAAAACGAGCTTAACTTGTTTCTGCTTCCTTCAATGTGCAATGCAGACACTGTCGTTGCCAATTTAGAAATAGCCAAATGCAAATATTGGGTATCTTCGGTCTACATGGGACATGATAGGGAGATGCCTCCATGTGCCGTTAACACCTTCGTTGAGGAGTCATTGAAAACAAAGACAAAAGCTCATTATGGGATGCGATGCAAATGCACATCATAGTATATGGGGAAGTGGTGACATTAATACAAGAGGAGAGTCACTCCTAGAGTTTATTTTGCGTACTAATTTGGTAGTTTGCAATAAGGGAGATGCCCCAACCTTTGTTACTAAAAACAGGCAAGAGGTTTTGGACGTCACCTTGGCCTCGCAAGAACTGAAGGAAATGATATCTGATTTGCAGGTTTTAAGTGAACATAGCTTCTCAGATCATCGCTACATCAGTTTCAAATTTGATGTTCATACCACCAAGACCATATTTCCGCCAAATGTTAGGTAAGCTGACTGGAATAGGTATAGGGAATCGTTCAATATGATGATATGATATAATATGATATAATATGAAATACCAGAGAAAAATATGACCACTGTGCAAGTTATCGAACACGCAGTGGAGAGGATTACTAAGGCCTTCAACATTTCACTGAAGGCTGCATGCCCTAGAGGGAAGCCAAGGGGGAAAAATCGAACACCATGGTGGTCTTCGGAGTTAGGTGATATGAGGAAATCGTGCAGGAAGCTCTTTAACAAAGCAAAGTCCACTAGAGCTCCTGTGGATTGGGATGCTTCAAGAAGAATTTGAGAGGATACAAGCGAGAACTGAGAAAGGCTCAGAATAACTCTTGGAATGATTACTGCAGCAGCATTGAGAATACGTCCGAGCCTTCCAGACTACGCAAGGTGCAAGCATCCACGAACTCCGCTCCAGGTTTCATTAAAACGTCGGAGGGCAATTGGACAACGTCCAGTGAGGAGACGCTGGAGGTCGTATTGGACACACATTTTCCCGGAAATCAGAGGTTGAACCATGTACTGGTGGTGCCACAGTGGCTCAGCGGTCGTTTCCTATCGAGGAAATTGTATCGGAATCTAGAATAAAATAGGCGTTAAATAGCTTTGGATCATTCAAATCCCCCGGACCTGATGGAATTACTCCGGCGGAGTTACAAGCGGTGGCTGACAGAATTATCCCCTGGTTGTTGGCTATATATATAGGATGTATCAACTTAGCATATATTCCAGGAAAGTGGAGGGAATCAAAAGTCGTTTTAGGTATGAACTAAAGCGGGAAAAGGCTCTCACTCGAATGCGAAGGATTTCCGACCAATCAGCTTATCATCATTCCTACTTAAGACTCTGGAGAGGATGAAAGACATTTATCTTAGAACTAGCGTCGATTCAAGTTAGCTCTCGAAACGACAACATGCATACTCGAAGGGCAGGTCTACTGCGACCCCATTACATGAACTAGTCAGCTTTACTGAAAGCTCACTATCTGTCACAGAATACACAATCGTGGCGTTTCTAGACATCGAAGGGGCGTTCAGTAACGTCCATCCGAGCTCGATATTAAATGGACTGACAACTCTGAATGTTGATCCAGGTATACTTAGGCTGTTAGACGAACTTCTAAGGAAGAGACGCATTTCAGCCACACTAGGACAAGCAAACATTCAAAGGTATGTGAACAGAGGCACTCCTCAAGGAGGAGTTCTATCACCACTTCTTTGGAATGTTGGTATAAGCGACCTTCTGGTTTCCATAGAAAAAGAAAGGATACAAGTGGTGGCATACGCAGATGATGTGGCGCTAGCAGTCAGGGGAAAATTCCCATCAACAGTTAGAGATATTATACCGAGAGCCCTCCGGATGACTGAGAAATGGGAGAAAGATAATGGTCTAGGGGTAAATCCTGCAAAGACAGAACTAGTCATGTACTGGAAAGGTCGCAAAACTCCCACAGTTAGGCCCATTTCCTTAGGGGGTATTGAAATTCCCTTTAGTGAGTGTGCAACATACCTTGGCGTTATTTTGGACAGGAAGTTGAACTTTAAGCTTAATATTGAAGAGAGGGCGAGGAAAGCAAAAAGGGTGCAAAAAGGCAATAGGGAAAAAGTGGGGACTAAAACCAAAAATTGTGCATTGGCTATACACGGCAGTGGTGAGACCTATAATGCTATATGGTGTTGTAGTCTGGTGGCCCGCACTTCACCAGCCAACAAGTTTAAACAAATTTCAGCGTATGGCGTGCTTGTGTATCTCAGGTGCATTCAGCAAGACAGGAACAAATTCCCTTAATGTCATACTGCTTCTCTTGCCTTTAGACATTTTGGCCAAACAGTCAGCTGCAACAACGGCTGTGCGACCCTCACTGCAGTCGGTCCCACACACCGGGGTCGACACAAGGACACCATCCTTGTCCAAGGACTGCAACCCCCCTTTGGGAATACGAGTATGTATAAAAAACCCTTCCCCACCTTTTTCCCAAATCCCACCCCACATCGCATCCTTTTTTCCTTCCTGGGCAGAGTCTGCCAGCCAGTCTGCTCAGAACTCTTCTCCTTTGTGCTGGCGACATTGAAAGCAATCCAGGTCCAGTGAAGCATGTGTGTCCAGTCTGTTCGCGGCAGGTCACGCGCGGAGGTTACTCCGTGATGTGCAGCGAATGTCACAACTGGGTACATCTGCGTTGCTCGGGACTCAAGAGTGTACAATCCTAAATTCAAGTGTCCCACCTGTGTGCGCTTCCCCCCCCCCCCTGTAGTCACAACGGTGTGGTCCTCTCATGTTATGACTGCAGACCCCACATCACCTGTCATGACCCATCCCCCCACATCAACACACATGACAACAACTTCCACACAAATACCAAATCCGAGTCCGTCCGTAAACAACAGTATACCTGGTCCGGAGACATGTCAGGCTTGCAGAAAGGGATTCGCTAGGGCAGCTAAACCGGTTAGGTGTTCCATCTGCAAGACCTCGACACACCTGAGATACTCAGGTTTCAGGAATTCTGACCAGTATACCCCTGACTTTGTTGGTACCTGCTGCCGGAGAATCCAACAATTTCAGCAACCCCATACCATAGACAATAGCCACCATCTACAACAGACGACAATAAACTCTTCCTTGTCAGCACATTCAATAATTCGGACTGTCCCGTCCACTGCTGGGAACCAGTTGAGTGGTCTCAAGATCCTACAGTGGAATTGCAATGGACTGACAAGGAAGATCACTGAAATCACGGACTTCATGGACAAGAGGGGTATTCTCATATCTGCGCTCCAGGAGACTAAGCTCTCCAGCAGGAATGATCTCACGAGATCATCCTGCTACTCTGTGATTAAGCAAGACAGAGAAAGGAATGCCGGAGGGGGAATAGCCTTCATTGTCCATGATTTCGTGAGGTACAGACCCATGCCACTGACCACGACTGATCCCCATTTGGAGATAAAGGGGATAACTGTCACGGTGGGGGAGGAAGATATATGTATTCTAAACGTATATATTCCACCCGATTCTGCTTGCCAGACAGGATACAAGCCAATGCTGAGGCCCCACCTCAACACAGTGCGTACTGTCCTGTTAGGCGACCTGAATGCACATCATGACAGCTGGTACTCAGAGCTTGGATGTGATGCCAGAGGAGAATTGATTGCGGATCACGTGGATGACACAGAATTCTGTGTATTGAATGAAAACCACCCGACTCGTATAACGGCCACATGCCGAAGCTCCCCCGACATCACTATGGTTAGCTCTGACCTCGTGACTCAGACCTCATGGCATGTAGACATAGCCATGAACTCCGACCACCTCCCGATCACAGTGTCTATTGACTTAGGACTGACACCGTAATTCCAGAGAAGAGAAAGTTTATGAACTTCGGTAAAGCTAATTGGGAGCTTTTTACCTCGCTAACCGAGTACGAGTTTGCCACTGCCCCCCTACCAGCGTCAGCGCCGGCTGGAGAGAAATTCTTCAGGGATGTCTTGAAGAGGGCGTGTAAAAGATGCATACCAGCGGGCCGGATCCCCGACATCCGTCCGAACTTCCCCATGGAAGCATCAAGGATGGCAGATAAGAGGGACGAAATCCGGAAAGTAGACCCAGCTGACCCTAGGATCCCGAGTCTCGCTAAGGAGATCGACCGACTTGTTGCCACTCATAAGCGAGGAAAGTAGCGCAAGCATTTGGAGGGGTCTGATCTTGGATCCAAACGGCTGTGGTCTACAATCAGGAATCTATCGAACCCCAAACGTGGGGATAATATCTCCATATCGTTTGGGGGGCAAACTCCGAAAGACGACACACGTGCAGCGAATGCTTTCTGCAGACAATTTGTCGAGCACCCCCAAACAGTTGATCGTGCAAGCAGGAAGCAAAGGCGAGTTTTCCGTGCCCTCAGACAGGAAAATCCCCCTATGGTCATCAGTCAGGAGAATGTTCTCCAGGCGATAAAGGCCGCCAAGAGCTCCACAGCAATTGGCACAGATGGCCTGGCTACGAGGATGCTGAAACACATTGGCGAGAATGGTGTTAGATATCTGACCCACACCTTCAATGTCTGTCTCAACACCCTCGAAATACCGGACATCTGGAAAATAGGGAAAGTTGTTCCTGTTCTGAAACCAGGAAAACAGGCACACCTTGGAGACTCGTATCGACCAATTACTCTTCTGTCCCCCGTAACGAAGATTCTGGAAGCTATTTTACTGCCCTGCTTTTCAGAACACCTAATGTTGGCAGAACATTCCGCTCGGGCAGGAGTACAACCACTGCGTTGTGTGAATTAACAGCCAAAATTGCAGAGGGACTGAACAGCAAAAGGCCGCATAAACGTTCGATTCTCGTGGCACTGGACTTGTCTAAGGCGTTTGATACAGTGAACCATACCACGCTCTTGGGAGATATCCTGGGAACCACCCTTCCCAATAATTTCAAGGGATGGTTGGCAAACTACATGGCTGGCAGACAGTCCTACGTGGAATTTAGAGGGAAAAGATCAACGCCCAGGAGGAACAAACAGGGCGTACCTCAAGGCGGTGTATTGTCCCCCCTCCTCTTCAATTTTTACGTGGCTGGAGCTCCCCAACCACCACCAGATGTCCACCTGATAACCTATGCGGACGACTGTTCCATAGTGACTACAGGTAGGGACATAAGGGAGCTTGAGGTGAGGATAAATGATTACCTACCTGCACTTAGGGATTTCTTTGTCGACAGGAATCTGAAACTTTCTGCCCCCAAGTCTACGGCGACCATTTTCATATCGTGGACTAAAGAGGTGAACATGGAACTCGATATCCACATTCGTGGCCAGAGTGTCCCCACATGCAAGAACCCCAAAGTTCTTGGTGTGACTTTTGATAGCCTGTTCCTCTTTGGTAAACATGCGGAAATGGTAGCTAAGAAGGTTGGGAGCAGAAACAAGATCCTGAAGGCATTGGCTGGTAGCACCTGGGGGAAAGATAAAGAGACGATACAAAAGACTTATCCCAGTATTAGCGATACTCAATGGAGAAATCTCCAGACGGTGCAAAATACTGCGTTGCGGATTGCGACTGGATGTCACTCCAAAACCCCAGAACAGCATCTGCATCATGAGTCCAAAATGCTATCACCCAACAGCACCTGATAAAGTGCAGGAGTGTGAACCACCCAAACCATGCCACCACCAAGAGGGCAACGACCGAAAGGGGCAGACCCATTCGGTTTGATTTTAGGAAGGATTTGCAGTCAATAGAGCATGTGATGGGCGATGACAGTGATGAGGGAATAAGGACGGCACTGAGGGCAGTGCACTCGGCAGCGGTTCAGGATGCGATTAACTCCTACCAGTGCAGTGTTGTACTGGGAGGTAGGCCACCACCAATCAATGAAGATGAGAGTCGGCTTCCTAGAGAAACCAGGTCGGTGCTATCCCAGCTAAGTTCGGAGATCTCTAGGTACCTAAATAGTTACCTCTCCCTTCTGAACCCGGCAATTCAGGATGTTTGCCCGAATTGTGGACATTCGCCTCATATCACGAGACACCTCTTCGAATGTCCTGCTAAGCCGACGGACCTGATACCTGCTTCACTTTGGACACATCCAGTAGAGGCAGGCCGCTTCCTCGAACTGGATGTGGATGCTTAGATGTCTAATCCCTTGTATTTGTTTGTAATTGTCTATCCTTTGTTTGTCTTGCTTTTTTTATACAATATTCCCAGGGGCTACAACAACAACAACGGCTGTGTGGTTGCGCGAGCTATCGCTGTGGTCGGAAAAAAGTTACGGTCACAGTTCGGTCCTCAAAATAATGCCAGATGTGCCAAACGTAGCGGATTACACTTTGGCGAGACCACTTTTCGACAAAAAGTTTGAGACTCTAATTCCCAACAGTGAGGCGTGGTGTACACGGACCCCGTGGAATAAAAGATGTATAGATTTCTACACTGATGGCTCCAAATTGGATGGCGGAGTATATTCTAAAGAACTGGAACTTCGAATAGCGAAAAGATTACCTGATCACTGTAGTGTTTTCAAGCTGAAATATTAGCAATAAGAGAAGTGGTGAATTGGCTGAGAAGTAATGCTCCAAGCAATATTGGCATTAATATATACTCAGACTGTCAACCTGCAATAAAATCCTTGGACTCTGTGTTCCTCAACTCGAAAGCGGCCATCGACTGCCGCAAATCTCTCAATGAGATGGCTGAGCAGCACAATATTCACCTAATATGGGTGCCTGGCCATAGGAACATACTGGGGAACTGCGAAGCAGATGAGCTAGCAAGGCTAGGAACTACCTTACATATTCCAGGGGAACTAGAATCTGTTGGTATGCCTCTGGCTACCTGCAAGCTCTTACTGCGTGAGAAAGCTGTCATGATGGCAAATGTTCGATGGGAGAATTGCAAGGGTTGTAACGACATCAAGCAAATATGGCCCCATTTAAACTTAAACCGCACACTAGATATGGTAGTGTTCTCGAGACGCCAGATATCACTCCTGATATCTGCTATAACGGGTCTCTGCCTGATAGGCAATTTTGCAAAAACTATTGGTGCAAAGTATAATGACTATTGTATGAGCTGTCATGATGCGGAGGAAAATGAATCAATAAAACACCTCTTGTGTGAGTGTCCTGCATTTTGTGTAAGGCGTAAGCAAATTTTAGGGGCATATAGCTTCAGATTACTGGCGGACCTGGAAAACGTTAACTTAAGCAGTCTGATAATGTTTTTGGAACAATCTGGTTGGTTCAACAGAAGAAAGTAATCGAGAAGTTTCAGCGATTAAAACTAGAAGTGCCCATATGTAATAGGTACTTTTAGTTAATGTGGTATCACAATGGACTGAATAGTCTAAGTGAGCCTGCATCTTAATCGGGCTGCCACTTTAACCTAACCTAACCTAACTTTGTCCTAGTGTGGCTGAAATACGTCTCTTCATTAGAAGTTCGTCTAACAGCCTAAGTATACATGGATCAACATTCAGAGTCGTCAGTCCATTTAATATCGAGCTCGGATGGACATTACTGAACGCCCCTTCGATGTCTAGAAACGCCACGATTGTGTATTTTTTGACAGATAGTGAGCTTTCAATAAAGCTGACTAGTTCATGTAGTGCGGTCTCAGTAGACCTGCCCTTCGAGTATGCATGCTGTCTTTTCGAGAACAAACTTGAATCGATGCTAGTTCTTAGATAAATATCTATCATCCTCTCCAGAGTCTTAAGTAGGAATGATGATAAGCTGATTGGTCGGAAATCCTTCGCGAAACGACTATGTTTCCCTCCACTTTCCAGGGATATATGATAAGTTGATACATCCTTCATATATCGCCGACAACCAGGGGATAAATTTGTCAGTCACTGCTTGTAGCTCCGCAGGAGTAATTCCATCAGGTCCGGGGGATTTGAATGGTCCAAAGTTATTTAACGCCCATCTTATTCTAGATTCCGATACAATTTCCTCGATAGGAAACGACCGCTGAGCCCCTGTGGCACCGCCAGAACATGGTTCAACCGTCCGATTTCAAGGAAAATGTGTATCCAATAGTACCTAGTATAGTAGAGCTTCCTGCAGGATTTCCTCATATTACTTAATCCGTAGACCACCATGGTGGTCTATTTTTCCCCCTTGGATTCCCTCTAGGGCATGCAGTTTTCAGTGAGATGTTGAAGGCCTTAGTAATCCGCTCCACTGCGTGTTCGATATCTTGCACATTTCTCATATTTGTCTCTGTTATTTCCGGTATCATCATATTGAACGATTCCCTATACCTATTCCAGTCAGCTTTCCTAACATTTGAATTATACGTATATAATTCAGTTTGATAAAATTCTCTATAGAAATACAATTTTGACAAAATTTTCTATAGAAATAAAATTCAGACAAGATTTTCTATATAATAACATTTTGGAAGATTATTTTTGTTTTGGCGATATGGACCAATTTTAGGTGATTGGCGATCGGCTATATATAACTATAGACCAATATGGACCAATTGTTGCATGGCTGTTAGCGGTTGTACTAGTGCAATGTACCAAATTTCAACCGAATGGGATGAATTTTGCTCCTCAAAGAGGCTCCGGAGGTCATATCTGGGGATCGGTTTATATGGGGGCTATATATAATTATGGACCCATTTGGACCAATTTTTGCATAGTTGTGAGAGACCATATACTAACACCATGTAGCAAATTTCAACCGGATCGGTTTTTTCTAATATTTAGTGACTTGTAGGGACGTAGGGGCACAACGTAGGGACTTTTTCACTCAACACAATTTTTAATCATTTTTGATGGTTCGAGAGGAGGATATTAGAAGCCGGTAACAACGTTTACCAATCGTGCCAAACAAATCTACCAAAATTTGAAAAAAATCTTACCAAACATCTAACAAAAAATTTTTATAGAAAATTTTGTCAACATTTTATTCGTGTAGAAAATTTTGTCAAAATTTTATTTCTTTAGAAAATTTTGTCAAAATTGTATTTCTATCGAACTTTTTTGCTAAATATTATTTCTATAGAAAAGTATCCCAAATTTTTTATACCCTTCACCACTACTGTGGTACAGGGTATAATAAGTTTGTGCATTTGTATGTAACGCCAAGAAGGAGTAATCATAGACCAACCTTTTAGTATACGGATCGGCTTAGAATTAAATTCTGAGTCGATTTAGCGATGTCCGTCCGTCTGTCTGTCTGTCTGTTGGTGTATTTTTGTGTGCAAAGTACAGCTCGCAGTTTTAGTCCGATTGTACTAAAATTTGGTATAGGGTCCTGTTTCGGCTCAAAGACGATCCCTATTGATTTTGGAAAAAATCGGTTCAGATTTAGATATAGCTGCCATATATATTTTTCACCGATCTGGTCATAATTGGCGTGTATATCAACCGATCTTCCACAAATTCCGTGCATCCGAATATTTTAGAAGTCTCGAAAAACTTGCAAAATATCAGCCAAATCGGTTCAGATTTAGATATAGCTCCCATATATAGCTTTCGCCCGATTTACACTCATTTGCTCACAGAGGCCAATTTTTTGCTCGGATTTAGTTGAAATTTTGCATAGGGAGTAGAATTAGCATTGTAACTATGCGTGCCAAATGTGGCTTAAATCGGTTCAGATTTGGATATATCTCCCATATATAGCTTTCGCCCGATTTACACTCATATGACCACAGAGGCCAATTTTTAACACCGATTTAGTTTAGCTTCCGATTTAAATGTTTCCCATATTTATACCCTGCGCCACACTGTGGAACAGGGTATTATAAGTTAGTGCATATGTTTGTAACACCCAGAAGAAGTACAATTAGTAATATAGTCATATGTGCCAAATTTGATTGAAATCGGCTCGATTGTAAAAATGACTCTAATTTTCCTAAATTTCTAATACATATATATCGAGCGATAAATCATAAATAAACTTTTGCGAAGTTTCCTTAAAATTGATTCAGATTTAAATGCTTCCCATATTTTTTTTACTAAAATTATGTTCCACCCTAGTGCATTAGCCAATTTAAATTTTGAGTCTATAGATTTTGTAAAAGTCTATCAAATTCTGTCCAAATCGAGTGATATTTAAATGTATGTATTGGGGACAAACCTTTATATATAGCACCCAACACATTTGACGGATGTGATATGGTATCGAAAATTTAGATCTACAAAGTGGTGCAGGGTATAATATAGTCGGCCCCGCCCGACTTTAGACTTTCCTTGCTTGTTTTTTACTAAAATTGTGTTCCACCCTAGTGCATTAGCCAGCTTAAATTTTGAGTCTATAGATTTTGTAAAAGTCTATCAAATTCTGTCCAAATCAAGTGATATTTAAATGTATGTATTTGGGACAAACCTTCATATATAGCACCCAACAAATTTGACGGATGTGATATGGTATCGAAAATTTTGATCTACAAAGTGGTGCAGGGTATAATATAGTCGGCCCCGCCCGACTTTAGACTTTCTTTAGTTGTTTTTATATGGGCTAAATCATGGTATATTTTACTACAGTTCAGTTCATTTTGCAATGGAAAAGTGTTCACTATTTTTTCAATGTAGAGATAGAGAGCGAGAGAGTAATACTTACGACTCCTCTCCAGTGCTGCCGCTACTACTTCAATCGAAGTATTTTGCTTCATTTTCACAAAATTTACTTCGTCACTCCTTCTTCCAAAAATCTGCTTCACTTTTTGTTCTTCTTCAAATTTTTAAATTTTTCCCCATATTACCTAATTGTTTTTCCTTTAATTATGATGAACATAGCGGTTTTAATCATTGAATTATTAACCGATGTAGACCAATTTTTGCATAGTTGTTAGAGACCATATACTTACACCATGTACCAAATTTCAGCAGGAAATTTGGTTCTCTTAGAGGCTCCGCAAGCCAAATCGGGGGATCAGTCTATATGGGGGCTATATATAATTATGGACCGATGTGGACTGATTTTTGCATGGCTATTAGAGATCATATCTGAAACCATGTACCAAATTTCAGCTGGATCGGATGAAATTTGCTTCTCTTAGAGTCCCCGCAAGCCAAATTTGGGGGTCCGTTTATATGGGGGCTATACGTAAAAGTAGATCGATATGGCCCATTTGCAATACCATCCGACCTACATCAATAACAACTACTTGTGCCAAGTTTCAAGTCCATAGCTTCTTTCGTTCGGAAGTTAGCGTGATTTCAACAGACGGACGGACGGACATGCTCAGATCGACTCAGAATTTCACCACGACCCAGAATATATATACTTTATGGGGTCTTAGAGCAATATTTCGATGTGTTACAAACGGAATGACAAAGTTAATATACCCCATCCTATGGTGGAGGGTATAATAAAATGAATTCTATTGTTTTGTTTTCAAAAATGTATGCTACTTCAATTTTATTCAATCTACTCCACTTTTTTCCAAAATCTACTTCACTCAATTTTTCACTAGCGGCAGCACTGCTCCTCTCCAATTTGATTAACTGTACAGGGAAGAAGCGCTGTTACACCCATTTGTGTTGTTACAAGAGTGGAATTTTCTCTACCAAAATGTGTCGATTCACTAGTGGGATATATGTTTTCAATATTGGATATACTCGTGTTAAGCATTCGATTGTTTTCTTCTGACTTGGAGTTCCATGCCTTTTCCTATTTTTCGGTGATAGAATTATTATATTTCTCTCGTTGATAGGTCTCCTCTAACACATCATTGTGTATGATATCTTTCTGTTCATAATACACACGTTGCCGCTGTTGATTCAGGACTGTTGTATTTCTATCGATCTTTTTTTCAAAATATTATTACAGAAAAGTTTCCCAATTTTTTTTTATATGGAATTTTTATCATTTTATTCTTATAGAAAAATTTCCCAACATTTTTTTTTTGAAACTTTTTCCAAAATTTTTGTTTATAAAAAAACTTTTATTTCTAAAGAGATTTAATCTACCACAACATCAAGAATTCTACTAATCTACCAAACAGAAAAAAAAACTATTTTTGGTAGAATTCTACCAACTGTGGCAACCGTGGTGGTAATACAAACAGAGAGTATTAAGAAAACAAGAGAACGAAACTGTCAAGCGAAACTGCGTCAGTAGGAGGCGTCATGAGGAAAATTTCTCTAATATCATGCAGTTTTTGTTGACGCTTCACTCAAATATCTGTTTCTGTTCATAATACACACGTTGCCGCTATTGATTCAGGACTGTTGTATTTCTATCGATCTTTTTTCAAAATATTATTACAGAAAAGTTTCCCAATTTTTTTTATATGGAATTTTTATCATCATTTTATTCTTATAGAAAAATTTCCCAACAATTTTTTTTGAAACTTTTTCCAAAATTTTATTTTGTTTATAAAAAAACTTTTATTTCTAAAGAGATTTAATCTACCACAACATCAAGAATTCTACTAATCTACCAAACAGAAAAAAAAACTATTTTTGGTAGAATTCTACCAACTGTGGCAACCGTGGTGGTAATACAAACAGAGAGTATTAAGAAAACAAGAGAACGAAACTGTCAAGCGAAACTGCGTCAGTAGGTGGCGTCATGAGGAAAATTTCTCTAATATCATGCAGTTTTTGTTGACGCTTCACTCAAATATCATACAGTTTGCGTCGGCACACATTGGTTCCAAATCGTTTTTTTTGGAAATAATTCTGTAACTTTTGAACGGATAAAAATAGCAACATAGCTGAAGTGTTTTCCCTTAAGTTTGCCAACTAGCGGGTCCACGAGCTGACCTGTAGGCGTTGAAAGTTGGTCACCTCGGGGGTATGCAATTTTTTTTAGCAGTAAACTCCGCAATTTTCGATAATTTTTTCTTTGCTGGGTAGAACTTTTAAAGCTCTACAAAAAAGTTTGCGTGCGTGTGTAATTATCTTTTACCGTTTGCAAGATATGGGCCCTACAATTTATTTTTTTGGCAAAATTTTGACAAAGTGGGGTCCGTATTTGGAACCTAGAAGTTCTGCTCTTGAGTGGATTCGTAATTTTTCTTCTTAACTGCATTCCCTAAAATTCTACGAATTCTAGAAGAAAAAATATGTACCCATGTACTATAGATAAAAAGTTGTAAAGTTCACAAATTAGAATATCAAAAAAATATCGAATTTTGACCATTTTTTTTGGAAAAAAAAACACATACATTCTTTCTGTCGTAATTTTTTTTATAGATTTCTCCCAATTTATTTTTACTTTTTTCTTATAGGCGACCATATAAGCATACGTTTTAAGATTTTATCGGCAATTTTGGTCAAGTAGTCCACCGAAAAAAAGCTTACTATTTTTTATGCAAAATGAACTAACCCATAGTAAGAATGACCATGATTTGGCGCCAAAGATTTTTTTCATCTAGATAAGTTCATGATTTTCTTATAAATTAGTTCATGTATTGCATCATATTTTAGTTCATTATTACTATGCTGTGGCAAGAATATACCTAAACTCATTCAAAATATTCCTGCTATCCGGAAAAATTAATAATTTTTGGGAAACCTGTATCAAGAAATTGGTTTGAAATAAACTGTTTTCAGCATAATTTTCAAAAAAGTAGAGAAATCAAAGGTACAACAAGCCTTTATACAACTAAGAAATTTTTCGTGCAAAACAAGTCAATTTTCTATAACCACCAGTATTTTATTTCAAAAAATTATTATTATATTACACAAAACTATGGCTTATGATATACAATAAAGGAAATATTTTTATTCGTACGCTGGATGCAGGTACTTGTCGGTAGTTACACTCAGAAAAAAAGTGAACTCTCTATTTCACTAAAGCCAATTTAACTATTTTTTAGTTCATAGAATTATTATGTTTGGAGAAAAATTCCATTACTCTAATAATTTTTGCGTACGTTAGTTAAGTGAACTAAAAAGCGGGAAAAAATTATACACAAATTAAGCATAAAGATTTACTAAATTCGCATTTCTCACAACATAGTTCATTATTTATATAAATTTTTAAATTTTACTACAAATGCGTTCATCATGAACTTCGTATATCACTAAAGACATTCTTCCAATTTTGAACTCCAATTTTTCCTTCAAACTACAAAATTTTCTGTAACAAGTGAAAAAACCTAATTATGTCTAATAAATTTTCTTGAATTTGTCGAAAAATATTTACTTATTTTTGTGACATCGGCGTGATGCCAGCGTTTGTAATACTGTTTAGTTATAATTTTCTAGAAATATTCAAAATTTGCTAAAATTAACCGAAAGTTTTCTTCCTGGTGGGTTCATTGTTTCTTCAGTGTAGTAGCTGCTTCTTCAAAAGAGTAATATTCTATGTTATTAGGACTAAACTAGTTAATTTAAATTTCCATGTTTTCTATCCATATGAAAGATATATGTGGCATAAATTGCTATATTCATTGAATTGTTGCCCAATTTCATCGATTTTGGCTAACTTTTGTTGGGTGAATTTGTCTTATAAGCATCTGAAATTGCAAAGTTGTACAAAATATAAGAAAAATATTATCAAATTCTATCGTACATATTGATTTTTAACTTACGGTTTTCAAGAGTATTTCCTAGAGCCAATATCAGCTTAGTTAGCATTAAACAGTAAGAATATTCCAAAAAATTACCATTACAAGGCCTGTCCACCTGCAAGTGAAAATAATTATTTTTAATAAATTGAAATTTTGGTTTTATTAAAAACGGACAAAATACCGTTTATAGAAAAACTTACCACATTGAAAAATCCATCAAGAAGGTACATTATAGGAATCATATCCATGGACTAATGGGACGTTTTTGAAATTATTCTCAGAATATATTTGAAATAAAAAATATAATAAAATTAGACATAGTTTGCACTTGTCATTAAGTTCGAGTTTAGCGGCTAAAATCGCAATTTTCGTGATAAGTTTTCTTTAATAATCCATTATAAAAAACTCGGTTTGGGATATTCTCCATAAAGTTATATTTAAATTGGTATCGAAGACGTATAATTTTATACTTTTCTTAGTGATTTATTTTTAATTTTAGCGGCTAAACTCGAACCTAGTACTCACCTGTAGGAATTGCTGAAGCATAAAAAATATAGATTCAAAAAAATGGTTGCATCTCCAAACTGTGATCCAGATGTAGAATAAATATACACCATCCTATTACCACTCATGTTGTATATTTTTTATGTAAATCAATTAAAAATCCGCACTAATTTTAAACCATTAACAGAAATATACAGTTCCTTAATCTGTTATTTGTTTTATCAATAAAAAGCGTCTTTGATTTCTCTAATATCACATCATTCACTTCTCAGTTTCTAAAACGTTCGAAATAAATGTATTTTCATTAATAAACACCAATACCGCACGTACAATTTTGCAAAATTAAAACCACGTGTGCACTTCATAAATGCATCAACAGAACTGAATGCCGCAACAAAACTCAAAGACACAAATAGTCATAAAGGATACATACCTGCCGTAAAGAAAAACAAGTCCACACACACACACGATCCCTTCCTGATCTCGCTATTGCAAGAAAACAACTCTCACCACAGAAGATATCAACAACGCACAAGGAACATTCCTTTGTCTCTAGAACCAAAACAACCAACAACAGCATAAATGACGCAATAACAAACACAAACAATCTTACGAGATATACACAAAATGTCTCTAAAAACTCCCTCAGTAGCACTTTTATTGATTAGTTGGAATTCTATCTATAAGTTAAGGTAAAATATATACCAAATTTATGACGAATCTATAAAATAATGATATACACCAGTCAAGGATTATATTAACTACTTTTTATTCTACTTTATCTAAAATTTTCAATGTGAGGAAAAACACTCCAACTTATAATAAAAAGGGAAATAATCTGTAGGTAGCCATCATACGAATCGGTAATGTCGTTAAGTTAATTTTTACTACAAAAATTTTTCTCCATACAAAATTTTTTCTTAGTAAATTGTCCACATTCCGTAGCAAGATTTTTATATTGCCCATGTATTTTTATAATAGAATCAACGATGCATTAACTACTATGTTGGAAATTTGTTTAAGGAAAAATCCTTCCCATTTCGTAGTTAGTGAACTAAAAAACATTTACTGAATTTTTATAAGTTTTCCTTTAGCTAAGTTAATTTTCGTTGTGGTTACGAAAAATGAACTATGTTATAGTAAATTTGTTGAACTATGTGGAAGTTAAAATGGTCCTTAAATTTAGAAGACATTTTTTTTCTGTGTACCTATTGATTTTAAACTTACGGTTTCAAGAGTATTTCCTAGAGCCAATAAGGATATCAGCTTAGTTAGCATTAAACAGTAAGAATATTCCAAAAAATTACCATTACAAGGCCTGTCTACCTGCAAGTGAAAATAATTATTTTTAATAAATTGAAATTTTGGTTTTATTAAAAACGGACAAAATACCGTTTATAGAAAAACTTACCATCCAGTAGGTACATTATTAGAATCATATCCATGGACTAATGGAACGTTTTTGAAATTATTCTCAGAATATATTTGAAATAAAGAATATTATAAAATTAGACATAATTTCCACTTGTCAGTATAGCATTAAATATTTAAGGTGGATATTAAGTTCGAATTTAGCGGCTAAAATCGTAATTTTCATGATAAGTTTTCTTTAACCCTTTCGACCCTAAAGTTGCCTGTGGGCAACTTTTTGTGTTTTGAGACTCACTGTCAGCGTTGTTTTTGTTTTTGTTCATAAAACTGTAACGGTATCGAAAGCAACAAGTGTTTTCTTCAAGTTGAATGAAAAATCAGCTAATTTGGTTGTCAATTAGCAAACAAATTTTCATTAATACGCACGTACCTCAAGAAAAAAATATTTGCGAAATTAAAAAGAGGTTTCTATACATGTGACTTTTTTCAAAAATTACAACTAAAATGTTGAAAGTTTTTATTAAATCTATTGTAGTACATGTCAAATAAAATATTTCTGGAAGTCAAATCTTAGAATTGCAAAAAAACAACAGATGAGAAATTTTTAAAATTGAAAAGTTGTCTGTGGGCAACTTTGGGCAATTGTGGTAGTAAAATTACATATTTTACATAAGGCTTGGAGAAAAAAGGTTTGAAAAACAATGATTTTGAAAAAATTTTGAACTTCAATTGGGATGTCCCAGTGACGAGAAATGCGGCGATGATGTGGAAAGCATATCTGCAGTGCAGTGGGGAATTTGGAAGGAATCGTAAAAAGGGAGGAAGCCACTTCTTGGCAACATACTAGTGGATTAGCACGAATATTGACGCTTTATAATACTTTGGTTTTTTACACCGTCAGTTAAATTGACATGGGTTAAAAAAAAAAAACATTTTCGTTAGTCACGCGTGATGCACGCGAAGCCGTGAATGAAATTTTAACGAAATCTCGTGAATATGCGTGAACGGGATTAAAGAAAAATGTGTGGCGCGTGAGTAAAAATCAAATTGTGTTCGTGATTGTGAGTGAGTAAACTTTCTCCGAAATCACGCTCCCGATAAAAATTTACTTTCACGATCCAACGCACCCTCACGATCCAACTCACGCTCAAGATAAAATTCACGTTAACGATAAAATTAATGTTCACGATAAAATTCACACACACGGTAAAACAGACACAAAAAGTCACAATCACGAACAAATTCACGTTCACGATTAAATTCAAACTCACCGATTTCAATCACCCTTACTTATTTAATCACGCTTAAGATTTCAATAGTGTGAGTCACGAGAAATTTCGTTAATTACCAGAATTTTATTGAGCCACGAAAATTGTCGTGTTCCGAAAATATTCGTGACTCACGAGATTTGTCGTGAATTACGAAAATTGTCGTGAATCGTGCGAAAGCGTGAGACATAAACGTTGTAAATGTGTGATCGTGCGCAAGTATGACTTTTCATTTCGTGAATTCATTTCGTAACCGTGAATTCCTACCCACATGGCGTGAGTGAGTACAAATATTTCTTCGTGAATGTGTTTGAGCGTGATTGAAATTCTACTCAGGCGCGCATCTAAGTATATATTTACTGTAAAATAACAAAAAACTTAACAAAAATCCAATAAAACGTAATACGTCTATCATTACAAAACAAACTATTTTGTAGTCACAATTGCCCAAAGTTGCCCACAGGCAACATTCTCTACCGCCTAAACGAATGGGCGTGGCGACCCGAAATTTTGGCTAGACGCTTCTTAAATGACATCAACATGATTAAAAGTAAAAAAAAAATTTAGCGATACCTATAAAAATTCGGGGTCGAAAGGGTTAATAATCCATTATAAAAAAATAATCTTTATAAAAAACTTGGTTTGGGGTATTCTCCATAAAGTTATATTCAAATTTGTATCAAAGACGTATAATTTTATACTTTTCTTAGTGATTTATTTTTACTTTAAGCGGCTAAACTCGAACTTAGTACTCACCTGTAGGAATTGCTGTGACATAAAAAATATAGATTAAAAAAATGGTTGCATCTCCAAACTGTGATCCAGATGTAGAATAAATATAGATCTTCCTATTACCACTCATGGTGTATATTTTTTATGTAAATCAATTAAAAATCCGCACTAATTTTAAACTATTAACAGAAATATACAGTTCCTTAATCTGTTATTTGTTTTATCAATAAAAAGCGTCTTTGATTTCTCTAATATCACATCATTCACTTCTCAGTTTCTAAAACGTTTTGAAATAAATGTATTTTCATTAATAAACACCAATACCGCACGTACAATTTTGCAAAATTAAAACCACGTGTGCACTTCATAAATGCGTCAACAGAACTGAATGCCGCAACAAAACTCAAAGCCAAAAATAGTCATAAAGGATACATACCTGCCGTAAAGAAAAACAACTCCACACACACACACACACACACACATGGTCGCTTTCTGAACTCGCTATTGCAAGAAAACAACTATCACCACCAAATATACCAACAACACACAAGGAACATTCCATTGTCTCTAGAATCAAAACAACCAACAACAGCATAAATGACCCAATAACAAACACAAACAATCATACGAGATATACACAAAATGTCTCTAAAAACTCCCTCACATGATGCAATGATTTCATTACTCTCTTCTCACTTCATTTTCCAGTAGCACGTTTATTGATTGGTTGGAATTCTATCTATAAGTTAAGGTAAAATATATACCAAATTTATGAGAAATCTATAAAAAATGATATACACTCGGCAAGGATTATATTAACTACTTTTGATTCTACTTTTTCTAAAATTTTCAATGTGAGGAAAAACACGCCAACTTATAATAAAAAGGGAAATAATCTGTAGGTAGCCAATATACAAATCGGTAATGTCGTTAATTTTTACTACAAAAATCTTTTTCCATACTAAATTTTTTCTTAGTAAATTGTCCACATTTCGTAGTAAGATTTTTATATTGCCTATGCATTTTTATAAAAGAATCAACGATGCGTTAACTACTGTGTTGGAAATTTATTTAAAGAAAAATCCTTCCCATTTCGTAGTTAGTGAACTAAAAAACATTTACTGATTTTTTATAAGTTTTCCTTTAGCTAAGTTCATTTTCGTTGTGGTTACGAAAAATGAACTATATTACAGTAAATTTGTTTAACTATGTGGAAGTTAAAATGGTCCTTAAATTTACAAGACACTTTTTTTCTGTGTATAAGAGTTATTCTCCTCCCAAAATCGGCAATTTTTCAAAAAGAAAAAATTTCGTTTTCAAAAATTCTCATTCGGCAAAGCACCGATTGCTAAACCGAACTGTTTTCTAAAAAGCCCTATGTGTCCACTAAATAACTGTAAAAGGTGTCAACATCCTACCGGTAAACAGATGAGAAATATGCAAATTACAAAAAAATAACGTGTTTTCAATATATGTCCCCACTTTGGGACATATATTGAACGCGTACTTCGGTATACGTTTGAACCTAACTTCAAATTTATAAATTACCTCAAGTCTAATTATATTAAAGACAACTACTTGCATAAACAGATACAAATTTATTTTCTACGTTATATACGTTGCATTTTCATATGTTTTAAGATAATTTTGTTTAAATTTGACGAAAAATATTGTAGGGAACGTTTTTGGGAATGTAGGGAACTTTTTTGTCCTTGCAGGGTAAATCGAAAATTTTCCCTGGCAACACTGGAGTGAGAGAAATTCAATAATGAGAAAAGGTAACGAGAGCTGGGCATGTTGTGTATATTTGAGCGTGGGGTGGTTTTTATTTTCTTCTTTTTGTGGTTTGTGTGTGTGTTTTTTTATTCGTGGATTGTTTATGATGGTGTGGAGTGTTGTTTTCAATGGAGGCACATGTTGTTGGAAGAATGTTTTGGTTTTGTTTGGCATGCTTCAGTTGCATAGTTGGCGTTTATTATTCAGCCGTCGAACTGAACGGACGTGTTTTCTAATAGCGGAGTATTTCATCGTAATAAGTACTTATTACGAATTTCACGTGTGGTGGAAATAATAAAACCACAGCGAAATTCAAAGTCATCCACTGGGTTGCTAACTTCAGGGCCCAGTGGACGGGTAACGACTGAAGTTATAAATTTGGGCAGCGACCAAGAGTCAGGCCCAATTAGTCGACCTGTAGACGGGTCGACTGGCGGTGACACTTTGGCAAATCGAACCTTTTCTAAGGTGACGACATCAAAAGGAGGCAATCCCTCTCGAAAGAGATTCAAGGAACGAAGAAATGCTTTGTTTATCCTAAAGAAATTAGGATCAGTCGACCCAAGCACGTTGTCGGCTAAGCAAAGCGATTCCTTAAAATGGGCTCAAGGAATTCTTGAAGCTGGAAAAAGGGAACGATCACCGGATGAGCTGCCATCCTCTAAACGGGATCAAAGATCGTTTGCCTCAGTTGCAAAAGACAGCCTTGTGATGGCTATTATTAATAAAGGAGCATTGGACGGTATGATTCCAAGGCAAAAATGGGGGGAAATTGAGAACGCGATGTCTGGTGTCTACTTAGAGGTGCGAAAAAAGTTTCCCGGACCAAGTCCTCGACGGCAAGATGCTGGATGGTATCAAGGACGATATAAGTTAATAGCTCTTGCGGAGCAGAGGTCTATGGATTGCTTTAAAGCTGCATTGATGCTAATTGGTGAAGTTTGGGAAGGTGCCGCTTTGGAGTTAGTCGATAAAAAAGACATACCGGCTAAACCTAGAGCACATGCATGGATACCGGCAAACCCTCCCGATCCTTAGTCAATACTAAACGGACTAAAGGAATGTAACCCAGATCTTCCAACCGCCGATTGGAAGGTTGGTCGTTTGTGTGAAGTGGATGGACCAAGACGACATGCGGTGTTTATATTGAATATTGAGTCACTGCCACATCTAGCCCGGACCCATGGACGTGTAAGTTATGTCTTTCATGGTATCCATATGAAGTTATACAAAAGCGATCAGCTAAAGGAGACATAAAAACTGCAGACATTGACGAACATCGCATGCAGGAAGTCCCTACAGTCCCAAACCTCACCAAAGCTGAACCGCAGGTTGTTGCGAGAGTCACCGAGATCTGTGAAGAGGAAGCCCTTGATGACTCAATTGAAGCGGCTGATGTGACGGTGGTTGAAATTTTGGAAGGTTCCTCCAGATAAATCTTCACCATGGTAAGGCCGCTTGTGCTGCCTTAAAAGTTCTCCTGATGAAAGGACACATAGATATAGTTCTTATTCAAGAACCATACATATATAAGAACACGATCTGTGAATTAAGCACTCCGGGTTGCAAACTTTTGCATAATACCGGTAACGATATAAATCGAGCATGTATAATTGCTAAAAATAAACTGCACTTGTTTCTGCTTCCTTCATTGAGCAATGCAGACACTGTCGTAGCCAGTCTAGATATATCAAAATGAAAATATTGGGTATCTTCGGTCTACATGGGACATGATAGGACATGTTAAGACCTTAGTTGAGGAGTCACTAAAAACAAAGACAAAACTCATTATGGGATGCGATGCAAATGCACATCATAGTATTTGAGGAAGTAGTGATACTAATGCAAGGGGAGAGTGGCTAATAGAGTTTATTTTGCGTACTAACCTGGTAGTTTGCAATAAGGGAGATGCACCAACCTTCGTTACCAGGAACAGACAAGAGGTTTTGGACGTCACGTTGACCTCTCCGGAACTGAATGATAAGATATCTGAGTGGCAAGTTTTGAGGGAACATAGCTTCTCAGATCATCGCTACATCAGTTTCAGATTGGCTGTTCGTACTTCAAAGACCATATTTCCGCCAAATGTTAGGAAAGCTGATTGGAATAAGTTTAGGGAATCGTTCAATTTGATGATACCGGAAATGCCGGAGACAAATATGAGTACTGTGCAAGATATCGAACACGCAGTGGAGCGGATTACTAAGGCCTTCAACATTTCACTGAAAGCTGCTTGCCCTAGAGAAAAGCCAAGGGGAAAAAATCGGCGGCCATGGTGGACTACGGGGTTAAGTAATATTAGGAAATCCTGCAGGAAGCTCTTTAACAAAGCAAAGTCCACAAGAGCTCCGGAGGATTGGGACACTTACAAGATGAATCTGAGAGCATATAAACGAGAACTGAGAAGGTCTCAACAAAACTCTTGGGATGATTACTGTAGCAGCATTGATAATACGTCAGAGGCTTCCAGACTACGGAGGGTACTAGCATTCACTAACACCGCTCAAGGTTTCATTAAAACATCGGAGGGAAATTGGACAACGTCCAGTGAGGAGACGTTGGAGGTACTTTTGGATACACACTTCCCTGGAAATCAGACGGTTGAACCATGTTCCGGCGGTGTAACAGAGGCTCAGCGATCATTTCCTATCGAGGAAATTGTGTCGGAATCTAGAATAAAATGGGCTTTAAATAGCTTTGGACCATTGAAATCCCCCGGACCTGATGGAATTACTCCGGCGGAGTTACAGGCAGTGGCTGAAAGAATTATCCCCTGGTTGACGGTGGTATATAAACGATGTGTAAACTTAGCATATATTCCAGAAAAGTGGAGGGAAACAAAAGTCGTCTTCATACCTAAAGCAGGACAAGCCTCCCACTCGAGTGCGAAGGATTTCCGACCAATCAGCTTATCCTCATTCCTACTTAAGACCCTGGAGAGGATGATAGACATGTATCTTAGAACTAGCGTGGATTCAAGTTTGCTCTCGAAACGAAAGCATGCATACTCGAAGGGCAGGTCGACTGAGACCGCATTGCATGAACTAGTCAGCTTTATTGAAAGCTCACTATCTGTCAAAGAATACACAATCGTGGCGTTTCTAGACATCGAAGGGGCGTTCAATAATGTCCATCCGAGCTCGATATTAAATGGACTGACAACTCTGAATGTTGATCCAGGTATACTTAGGCTGTTAGACGAACTTCTAAGGAAGAGACGCATTTCAGCCACACTAGGACAAGCAAACATACAAAGGTATGTGAACAGAGGCACTCCTCAAGGAGGAGTTCTATCATCTCTTCTTTGGAATGTTGCTATAAACAACCTTCTGGTTTCCTTAGAAAAAGAAAGGATAAAAGTGGTGGCATACGCAGATGATGTGGCGCTAGCAGTCAGGGGAAAATTCCCATCCACAATCAGAGATATTATACAGAGAGCTCTCCGGATGACTGAGAAATGGGCGAAAGATAATGGTCTTGGTGTAAATCCAGCAAAGACATAACTAGTCATGTACTGCAAAGATCGCAAAACTCCCACGGTTAGGCCCATTTCCTTGGGGGGTACTGAAATTCCCTTTGGTGAGTGTGCAAAATACCTTGGCGTTATTTTGGACAGGAAGCTGAATTTTAGGCTTAATATTGAAGAGAGGGCGAGAAAAGCCACGGTAGCTTTGTACTCCTGCAAAAAGGCAATAGGGAAAAAGTGGTGACTAAAACCAAAAATTGTGCATTGAGTATACACGGCAGTAGTTAGACCTATATATGGTGTTGTAGTCTGGTGGCCGGCACTTTAGAAACCGACTTGTTTAGATAAAGTTCAGCGTATGGCGAGCTTATGTATCTCAGGCGCATTTAGTAAGACAGGAACAGACTCCCATAATGTCATGCTACATCTATTGCCTTTAGACATTTTGGCCAAACAGTCAGCTGCAACAACGGCTGTGCGGTTGCGCGAGCTATCGCTGTGGTCGGAAAAAATGTACGGTCATAATTCGGTCCTCAAAGTAATGCCAGATATGCCTAACGTAGTGGATTACACCCTGGCAAAACCACTTTTCGACAAAAAGTTTGAAACTCTAATTCCCAACAGTGAGGCGTGGTGTACACAGACCCCGGGGAATAAAAGATATATAGATTTCTATACTGATGGCTCCAAATTGAATGGACAAGTGGGGTTCGGAGTATATTCTAAAGATCTGGAAATTCGAATAGCGAAAAGATAACCTAATCACTGTATTGTTTTTCAGGCTGAAATATTGGCAATAAGAGGGGTGGTGAATTGGCTGAGAAGTAATGTAATGTTAATATTGGCATTAATCATGTCTGTTCTGGGTCACACCGCATTGTGCACCACACTATACACTTTCTACACACCACACACAAAGTTAGTTGTTCTGAGTCACACGTGTGAACGATTTTTTCGGACTTTTAATCGAAAAATGTGACAGCTGATTTTTTCTGCAAGCCATATTATTTGCAGACAGAAATTATAAACAAAACATATTTTGCCGGTATAAACATAAAAAATTAAAAGTAAGTGCGTAACTCAAAGCCATAAAATGCCTGCCGGATTTTTGTTAGCAGTGAATAATGTAAGGACAAGAGCAATTTATCAAGAAAAAGGAGACAATTGCGTGATGCTTCAAATCTGTTTTGATTTGTTTTTTTCTATCCCTCCTCTATGTTACTCATGAACAAACGATCGCCGTGTCGTTCTCGTTTTTGTTTTTGACGGCGGAGAAGTTTTTATTTTGGTTTTGGTCAAACAGTTTTTAACATCCATACATTAAAGGAAATTTAATTATAGTGGGCATAATTAACTATTCTGTTAAGGTTTTTCTCATTTGTATTGCTTAAATATTTACAATAATGTTGCAAACAAATGCTCTATCGTGGCGGCCTCCATGTGCAGAAAGATATTGGCGGCGTTAGTTTTTTTTTAATTTGCTCAGTGAATTGTGCACCAAGAACACTTTGCAGAATTGAAGATGCCATATTTTTCATGCAATAAATTTGGTAAAATTCACTTTTCTTAGCCCATTGATTTTGTAAAAGTTATAATTTAATTACCTTATATTTTCAAAAAGACCTTTCATTTGTTTAGGAAAGCGGATAGTATTCACAAAAATCAAAGATAATTTTGCTTAAAACTTTTTTGTGTTAACTTTTAAGAATTGTGGCAACATTATACTTTCGAACACACTGAAAATCAGCTGATTAAAACAACCCCAAAATTTATACACCAATCAGACGAAATTTCGGTTCAAATTTTAGGTGGATTTTTAAAATCGTGGTTTCTGCCATATATAAGTGACTTTCCCAATAATATTTGAAAATATTTATAAAAAACATATTAAAGTTTCAGAATCTGTTATTTATTTGTTATTAAAACTTCTAACTTTGCATACGATGGCTGTACACTAAGCCTACACAAAAGAAATGTTCGTGTACATTTTTCAGGTCTATGACGGTGTATAGTGTTGGCCAGAACACCTTTTAAGTGTGACACCACACGAAAATTGTACATGTGTGTACCAGAACAGACACGAATATATACTCAGACAGTCAACCTGCAATAAAATCCTTGGACTCTGTGTTCCTTAACTCGAAAACGGCCATAGACTGCCGCAAATCTCTCAACGAGATGGCTGAGCAGTACAATATTCACCTAATATGGGTTCCTGGCCATAGGAACATACCGGGGAACTGCGAAGCAGATGTTTTAGCAAGGCTAGGAACTACCTTACATATTCCAGGGGAACTAGAATCTGTTGGTATGCCTCTGGCCACCTGCAAGCTCTTACTGCGTGAGAGGGCTGTTAAGATGGCCAATGTTCGATGGGAAAATTGCATGGGTTGTAGCGACACCACGCAAATATGGCCCCATTTAAACTTAAACCGCACACAAGATATGCTAGTGTTCTCAAGGCGTCAGATAGCACTCATGATATCTGCTATAACGGGTCGCTGCCTGATAGGCGAATTTGCAAAAACTATAGGTGCGAAGTATAATGACTATTGTATGAGCTGTCATGATGTGGAGGAAAAGGAATCAATTAAACACCTCTTGTGTGAGTGTCCTGCTTTTTGTGTAAGGCGTAAGCGAATTTTAGGAGCTTTAGATTACTGGCGGACCTGGAAAACGTTAACTTAGGCAGTTTGTTAATGTTTATGGAGCAATCTGGTTGGTTCCACAAAAGTAAATAATAGAGAAGGTTCAGTGGTTAAGACTAGAAGTGCCCATATGTAATAGGTACTTTTAGTTAAATGTGGTATCACAATGGACTGAATAGTCTAAGTGAGCCTGAAATTTAATCGGGCTGCCACTTTAACCTAACCTAACCATAGTTGGCGTTGCCGTGGACTGTTGCGTCTATTTAGCACACACAAAAATTTTTTTTCTGTTCAATCACTAAATTAATTGATCCAATTAATTTTTTAATTGAAATGTCTTCAATCACGAAAATTATAGTATCAATCAGAGTTTTAATTGGACATAGAAAAAAATCTTGATTAAAAATTTAATTGATTTCTTTAGTAAATTTCAATTAATTTTTTAATTGATTAAATAAAAATTTAATTGATGTTGATTGCAGAATTCAATAAAAATGTTAATTAAAAAAGGTAACTATTTTCAAGTACTTTCTGAATTGGCGTAGAGCTTTTATTTGGATTAACAATTGATTGTTTGAAATACATTTTTAATTAAAAATTTAAAAAAATTTCATCACTTTTTTACCTGACTTTGTCTTCCGAATTTGATTAAAAAGTTAATCGTATCAATTAATTTTTTAATTAAAAATTGTAAAATTTTCGATCATTGCCTTAATCAACTTAATGTTCCTATCTTGATTAAAAAGTTAATTGTTGCAATTAATGTATTAATTGAAAAAATTTTCAACTTCAACTAGCTTTTTAATTGGAAATATTTTGGTGATATTTTATTCTGTGCAGGTATGAAACAAGGGAATTTAAAGGTAAGGAATATTTTGGTTTTTTTGAGGCATATCTTGGCGTTAGTTTATTAAACCTTTTAAATTAATGTTATTAGTATTTAAGCGAAGAGATGTACGATGGCGAAATGATGATTAGAAGCTTAGAAAAAGTCATTTAGAATGTTCAATATTAAAAAAATCTGAAATGGAAATTATATTGAAATTGTTTTATAGAAATCTGATTTAATTTTATTTAATGTAAAAGATAAATATTAAATTTCAGGGTAACCCTAAATGATGTTGGAAAATTTGTTGTTACACCTGAGCTTATAGTTTAATCGTAAATTCGTAAGTATTCTTTTAAAATGTGACTTTTTTAAAAAAGAATATTTTTTTGTTATTGTTAATTAATTTTTTTGGAAAACAGTTTAATGTTTTTGTTAAAAAATATTTAGTTTCAGAACAACCCCAGATGGATTCGGACAAATTTTTATATTTTTCCTCAGCGTATAATTTAAAAGAGCGTTGGTAATTTGTCTTTTAAAAATTTGGCTTTAACTATTTACGTTTTTATGAGCTTTATATTTTTTTAATAAAATTTTTGGGAAATCAATTTAATATTTTTAATGTAAACAACTAATCTTTAATTTCAGAATAACACCAGAACAATTTGGAAAACATTTTATTACTTATCTGCCTATAATTTAATAGTGAATTGTTTACGTTTCTTTAACTTTCTTTTAACCAGAATATTTAGTTTTTTTTATGCATATTATTATTTCTTTAATTAGATTCTTTGAAAACCTATTTTAATGTTTTTATTTAATGTAAAAAGTAAATATTTAATTTCAGAGTAACCCTAAATGAATTTGGCAAATTTTTATATATTTCCCCTCAGCGTATAATTTAATAGAGAATTGGTAAGTTTTCTATTAAAACTTTTGCTTTCTTTTAACTACAATATTTAGCTTTTATTTTTGTATATCATCCACATCGATAATAACACAGTTTTTTGAGTTAATATAGCTTACTTCATTATATCTCTAATTGTTTCAGGTACCTATGAGAAGTTGAATTCCTTACACCATTTTATAAAATGCTCTCAAATATGGTAATATGAAGACTTAAAAACAATTTTCATTATTTCTTCAATTTTTTGAGAAAGATGTACTTACAATGAATAAAGAACTAACGATAAGTTAAAATGTTCAAACAGCGAGTTAAAATAAACTACTGCCTTGTCCCAAGTGGCCATAATTTTTATTCAAAAACAAAAACCACTGTATAAAGAAATTTCATCATAAGCTTTTATAATAAAGTACTTTTGCTTAAAGAAAGCTTACTTTTAATGTATGAAGATTTTCATAATAGTATAACGGTTTGTAGTTTCTCCAATTTTTTAATTTCTCTGTATTGTGAAAAAATTTAGTTAAAAATAGTTTATTTGTCGACATTTTATAGAGACTGTTTATGTTCGAACCTTAATTTTTCGTTTTTGAATGCCAAAGTGCAAGAATTTAGTTCTGGTTCAAATTCACGTTTAGGTTTTATTAAATTCAAAGGTAAGTATAGGGTAAGTATAAGGTAAGTATAGGGTAAGTATAGGGTAAGTATAAGGTAAGTATAAGGCAAATACAATGTTCAGTTTTTTCAAAGCTTTAATGACAGTATATGGTAAGTAACAATGTTTAGGGTAAGTATGGATTTTTTCAATATAAGGTACAGCAATATTTACAATTCACTTTCGTTAGAAACGTTTTTAATATTTACAAATTTTTCTCTGCAATATTTTCAATTTTAATTTTTAGTGCAATAACAGGGGCAATATTAGGTTAAGATCTAAAGTTTCGTTTTAATTCAATTTTATCTGAAATATCTCACGGCAATTAATTTAAAATTTTGATTTTAACTCGTTTTTTTACATTTATTGGTAAGTATTGTCTTTAAAGTAATTTTGTTTTTTCTTTTCTCAATGTTCTTTTATGTACACTTTTAGTTGGTAAGTATATTACTTTATAATGTTCTTTTTACAGATTTCTCAAATAACTGTGTTATTTTTATTATTTTATCAAAACCTTTTTCCTTTTTTTTTGTCACTTTTCACGGTCACGGGGGGATGCGGTTTTAGTAAACGATTACAACGAACTGAACTGAAGATTTATCAAACGTCACTGCTGTCATTGTTGTCATTATTCAGCAAATGGACAACAACAACAACAGCAGTGAGACAATATGGTGGTCATTCACACACTGATCGACATGTCAATCAGCAAACCGCTATTTACTGTATTGAGAAACATTATAGCAATACCTATAATTACAATACTGACTAAATTTTTAGCACAACGCTAAACATCCAGCCCCCCCCCCCCCCCCGTGACATGTGTACCACAAAGTGATTTGTATGATAATCTTATTCTCTCGGCATGTTTCTAATGGGCCCGGCGAACACATATCCAAGATTGGTTTGATATTCATGTACGTCTCCAAGGCCGGTAAACACATGGCCATCTCTTCTCAAAGCAGGATACACGTCGGCACCAAGTTCTAGATCAATCGGGGAGTTCGAGCGTGGGTCCATGTCGGCGAGAGCGTCGGTTGCCAGATCTCTTGTAGGGTCATCAATTATTGGGTCAGAATAGGGTCGGGTCGGAAGTTCATTGGTAATAAGAGCATTTACTCGCAAAGCCCACGTGCCACTGGTACTTCGAGGCATTAATCTGAAGGTTGTAAACCTCTGGCCACGGTGATTGAATGATCGAAGCCCAATACGACGAAATGTTGAGTAGGCGATTCTTGACATAGTTGTTGACTGGCTTATTAACGCTCTTACAGTAGTATAGCGATCGACATCATTTTCTGAAATTCGTACCATGGCAGTAGGCACGAACACTAAGTCCCACCTGAATGGGGTATTGTCCACTGGTGGTAACGCATCTGCAGCTGGTTGTACCACTACGGAAGCTGGAGGGCCAAACAAATGTGCAGGTCGCTGTGGGTCTTCAAGTTGAGGCGCCCCATGTAAGAGGGTATGGTGACGCAAATTACACTGGCGACACCCGCTAAGCGACTGACAATCTGGGGCTAAATGACTCCTTGCTAGACAATTTCGGCAATACCCTCGTCGTTCGACAGTATCATATCGCTGCCTTGCCGATTTTTCTCTAAAACGAGGACATGAGCTAATGGCATGATCCTCCTGGCAGAGGCCGCACGAGTACTGCCAGTTGGTTGGTCGGCCACGCCAGTCAACGTGATTGTCACTGCGATTAGTGGATCGTTATCGTCGTACTGCCGACGGACGCTCCCTGGATCTGTCTTTCCGACCTCGACGTTCAACGCCCTGGTTTTCCACTGCTGGTAAATAGGCTGCCATGTCTGAAAATAAAAAATGCTGCGAGTACCACGCTAAACTGACTATAGAGCACACGCATAGTCAGGCTGAAAATAGTTTGACAATTTTGGTGATGGGTCTACTTATTGTACCTCTACATGTTCGTATGCCAACTACTCGAGTATTTTGGTCTGTGCCTGGATAAGTTTTTTCGATACGACCCATTGCCCATTCGGTTGGAGGAAACCTGTCATCCTTGATGACAACGAGATCATTTTCTTTAAGATTGTCTTGTTGATATTTCCATTTGGTTCGACGGTGCAAATCATTGAGATATTCTGTATTCCACCGCATACAAAAATATTGTGATATAATTTTGAGGCGTTGCCATCTGTTTGCGAGAGTTACGTCCTGACCAGAAATATCGGGCTCTGCAGGAGCCAACATGGATGTACGGATTAAAAAGTGACCAGGAGTCAAAGGTGAAAAACCATTATGGTCGTCGCTCGCTTTATGTAAAGGCCTAGAGTTCAAGCAAGCTTCTATACGAGCTAATATTGTGGATAATTCCTCATACTGGGAATAAATTTTCGTAAGTGTGTTTTCAGAGATTTTACACCCGCTTCCCACAAACCGCCCATGTGGGGGGCACCAGGAGGTATAAATTTCCAAACAAGATTGTTGTGAGAATACTGTTGCAAAGTTTGGGTCTGAAGTGTTTTTAGAAACTGAAGGCGATCTTTTCGGAGAAGTTCTGCAGCTCCAGCAAAATTCTTCCCATTATCGGAGTACATACACGAAGGACAACCTCGTCGTGCAATAAATCGTGAAAAAGCAGCAAGAAATGATTGCGAC
The DNA here is from genome assembly GCF_050003625.1 of Haematobia irritans. Classification (NCBI taxonomy): domain Eukaryota; kingdom Metazoa; phylum Arthropoda; class Insecta; order Diptera; family Muscidae; genus Haematobia; species Haematobia irritans. The sequence goes on along the minus strand of NC_134401.1, from coordinate 73,323,236 downwards.
GATAAATTCCAAGTGAACAGCCTTTGTTGCAAAACATACGAAGATACATATTTAGCCCTTAGTTATCAAACAGACCCTCGTTTTATAATTCTTAATATTGAAAGGCCCTGCAAAATCCACCCCTGTATTAGTAAATGGTCGGGAAAGAAAGGTACGTTCAGGTGGAAGTGAGGCCATTATCTGAGATTGTGTGTGTCGTTTAAATAAAATGCAAGTCTTACAGTTATGTATTACTTTCTTCACCAAAGGTTTTAATCGGAATATCCAGAATTCCGATCTCAAAACACGAGTCATAAGTTGATTACCACCATGAAGAGTAACTTTATGAGTAAACTCTACCAAAAGTTGTGTAAACCGAGCATCATATGGCAAAAGAATAGGATGTCTTTCATTATAACTTAGAACGGGTGACTGTACAAGTCGTCCGTTGGACCGCATAACCCCGTGTGAGTCAATAAAGGGATTCATTGTTAGCAAACTACTGGTAGACGAAATTTTTATATTCTTTACTAAATTCGTGTACTCATGTGCAAAATATTGACTTTGAGTCATAATGAGCAACCATCGTTTTGTTTCTTGAATTTCTTCTGGAGTTATCTCCTGGGTCGAAATTCTAAGATGTGATCTATTTTGCCCGGTGTTTCTCCAAAACCGTAAAACATAACTCATTACCCTGTAAGCTCGTGGTAGTGAAGAGAATCGCATCAAAGGGTCTTCAAAAGTGGAAGAAACAAAGACTTCACAGTCTTTGTTTCTAAATTTGTGTCTCCCAACATTTCAAATTTCGGCCATCTGTCTCTAGGCAGTTTCAACCATTGTGGCCCATGCCACCATAAATGATGAGTTTTTAATTCAGAAGGTGTACAACCTCTGCTAGCTACATCAGCTGGGTTATCTTCGGAGTCAACATGTTGCCATTTATCATTGCCAACATTTTCCAGAATTTCAGATACACGATTTCCCACAAATGTACTCCACGCACATGGAGGCTTTTTTAACCACGCTAACACGATTGTCGAATCTGTTGAGTAATTTGAAATTTGAAGATTTGTAATGGTTGCTGATGCTAACTTAGAAAGTAAAACTGCCCCGCACAGCTCGAGTCGGGGCAATGAAATCTTTTTAATTGGAGCAACGCGGGTCTTAGCAGCAATCAGATGAGTTTCAACTTGGTGATCTTGGAGTTCGAACCTAATATATAAAGCTGCCCCATATGCGCTCTCGGATGCATCGCAAAAACCGTGAATCTCTATTTGCGAACTTGGGATAAAATTAATCCATCTAGGAATTTTGACAGAATCGATAGCGCCGCTATTTCTTACGAAATTTGGCCAATTTATGAGCGTAATTGTTTTTAAAGGGTCATCCAAGTCGATTTTGTCCAGCCATATCTGCTGCATAACCAATTTGGCTTTCACAATTACTGGAGCTAACCATCCACATGGGTCAAATAATTTTGCAATAGAAGATAAAACTTCTCTTTTGGTGTAGTTTTGCCTAACATCTATGGTTGGTTGATTAAATGTGAAATAATCCCCCGATATATTCCACCTAACTCCTAGTGTCTTGATTGATGAATCCTCAGATAAATCCAACCAATTAAGTGGAAGCAATTGTTCTGAAGGCAAATCCTGAATAACGTTGTGATTATTAGACGACCACTTTATTAACTGAAAACCCGCAGAGTCCAAAGCTAGAATTAACTCTTTACGAGATTTAATAGCGTCTTCGACAGTATGCGCGCCAGCTAAAATATCATCTACGTATAAGTTTTCTCTTATAATTTTTGACGCAAGAGGATATGTGTTCGTCACATCTTCTGCAAGTTGAAGAAGTGTCCGGATTGCAAGGAATGGAGCGCAGTTAACTCCAAAAGTGACTGTTAAGAGTTCAAAGTCTTCTAAGGGTCTGTGGGAGATTTTCTAAAAAGTATACGCTGATATTGTGTCTGATTTTTGTCGAGCAGAATTTGTCTGTACATCTTTGTGACATCCGCACTATAAACATACTTAAAGAACCTCAATTTCAAAATTTGTAAGACAAGATCCTGCTGGAGAATGGGTCCAGTAAACAAATTATCATTAAGGCTTCGCTTGTTTGACGAAGGACTTGAAGCATTGACAACCACCCGAAGTTTTGTTGTCAGCCGATCAGGTTTAATCACCGCATGATGCGGCAAATAATAATTCGGAGTCTTCGCGATTTCTTGAGGCGAAATTTTTCTCATGTGCCCAAGTTCCAAATATTCTAAAATTGTTTGATCATATTGTGCCTTTATATCAGGAGTCTTCATTAACTTCTTCTCCATTCGGAAAAATTGTGTCATTGCGATATTTCGAGAATTTCCTAATTCTTCACAATTTTTAAATGGGAGGGTCACAATATATCTGCCCTGTTCATTACGCTTTGTAGTGTTTTTGAAGTTTAATTCGCAAAATGCATCATCTTCTGATCTCAAAATCTTTTTTGGGATTTCCTCCACCTCCCAAAAACGAGTGGAAACAGTGTTAATTAAAGGAATCCGGTTTTCGTCCACCTTTTCTTGAATTATTGGACCACCAACAATCCACCCAAAAACGGAATGTTGGGCCAATAAAGAGCTGATTGATTTCATAGGAGTATCAATATCAAAAATTAAGGGTCCTATATCCATTCCAATTAGAAGATCAACGGGTTGACTGATGTAGAATTTTGGATCTGCCAGATCAAGCTTGACAACATCCCTAAGTTGTGCAAAGTCTAGATTTCGTGATGGTAAATTTGACGGAAGGGTCCGCAAAACAGGAGCCCAAACTTCTAAATGGAAACTAGGGTCTAGACGAGAATGTAAATTGAAAAGACAAGCTTTCGTCGAAGTTTCTGCCAACATCTCAATAAATCCAGTAATATGTACTAAATTTCGTCTAGTTGGCAAACACAATTTATTTTTAAGTTTTTCAGATATGAAAGTGGATTGAGATCCAGAGTCAATGATCGCTCTGGCATCAAACAATTGTCCGCGAGATTCGATTTGGACCAAGACCGTGAAAAGTAATGTACCCCTGGGATGATACGCACAAGTTTGATCATCTTGAAGGGTCAAAGTTGTAATGTTGTTTTCCATGTTTGAAGTGGACTGTATTTGTGTTGTTAGAGCCGAAGCACTAGTGCTAGGTCGTACTACGTCTCTTATTGGGTCATGACTACTAGATTGGGTTTCGGTTCCCTTGTGTAACATTGTGTGATGCCGCATGTTACATTCTCGACAAGTGTAATTGCTTTTGCAGTCTTTAATTCCATGATTGGACGAAAGACAATTATAGCAAAGATGAGAAATTTTAACCACATGAATTCTGTCGTTCACAGTTTTCTCAATAAATTTCGGACAATCCCGAATAAAATGCCTTTCTTTACAAAGTGGACAAGTTTGTTTGTTTGGATTTTGATTTCTGGACGACAATTTAGAATCTAACTTATTTTTACCCCCGGTGGGTTGGGTTTTTTGTGAGACGTTCGTTTGAAAACTATTGACAAATTTTCTACTTATGAAAATTGAAAATTGGCTTTATATTTCCCACTGACTCGAGAGTTTTAAATGTATGAGTCAAAAAAAGGTCGAATCTATGCCAAGTTGGAAGAGTCTTGCAATCCTCTAAAGAACTTTCGAATTCCTCAAGAAATGGTCTTGGCAATTTAGCAGAACAAAGATAAATTAAAATTGGGTCCCATTGCTTGACTTCTATACCCAATGTTTCTAACGTTTGAACACAAGTATTTACTGTCCGTTGCAGCTTCTAAACCGATTGACTTGAGTCGATAGAAACATTTGGTAAATTGAAAATTATTTCCAATTGTTCGTTAACCTGCATTCTTTTGTTCTCGTAACGATCTTTCAAATTTTCCATGCCAATGTAAACCCGTCGTTGGTGAGTGGAACATTACTAATTATTTCCCTTGCTTCACCAGATGTTTTTTGGGTCAAGTGGAAAAGTTTTTCGACATTGCTGAGTCGAGAGTTGTTTATATAGATGGCGGAAAATAGATCTCTAAAAGATGGCCACGCTGAATATCCCCCTCTGAAAATGTCTGTGTCACAGGGAGGCAGTCTTAATGCTGTTGAAAAATCACTAGTAGTGGGAGGGGTCCCAAACGATTGCCTTTCTTCCTTTTCTTTGGAAACCTGATCTTTTAAGTCGATTATATCCGCATTAAATGCACTCAGAACTCTTTTATATGACGACATTGCTTCATTATAGTGAGTACGAAGTTTTGATTTGTCAATTGCCTGTTCCTCCCCTTGTGGAACATAATCGCGACAATCCAAATAGGATTTTTTAACGTTTGTCCATAGGGTCTCAACTTCTGCTCTTAGGGCCTCAAGTTCACGAAGGTTTTCAGTAGTTTTTTCCACGGCATAAATACTCTCTAAGTCATTTAAATCATTGATGCCATTGGCAAATTTCTCCCGAATAATTTTCTCCATTTTACTCAGTTTGGAGTCTTAAGTCAAAATTTTGATTCGGCAAAACTTTGCAAAGATAAACAAACTGATAAACAAATGTATGCGAATTTTAGCTACTTACAAAAAATTTTTTTTGAACAATTTTGATGAGCTATTCGCAATAATGTTGTATTTGAATATATGGGGAGAAAATTGTATAAAATGATAAATTACTTTCTCAAACTTTCACAAATTTATAAAACCGTTGAAGTCAGAAGAAATAAAATCAATATCGGGTCAGTTCCAGAATAGTGCAAACGAGAATGACAAAAACGTTCGAAATTCACAATAACCGTCAATAAAAAACGTCAAAATATCGATTAAATTATTTCAGGAAAAACGAGCTGATTTTCAATAAAAATGACTTGGGTCACTTTGTAACATATATGGCCACCGTAAAGTCAGACAACATGTTACGACTTTTGACATACGTTTTTACACAATAAAAATTTTCCACAAGAACAAATATGGTATTTGTATCACACTGTAAATTAATGGGTCGAGTTATCAGCTTACGGAAATTTACAGACAAGATTACCAACAAATATCACCAGAAAATCAAACCAATTTCCATAAAAATCTTCCCAAAATGTTACGGAAATTTTGACAAAGCTTAAAATCCCACAAATAATTTCACAGAACAGTGAATATTGCCAACCGATTCCAAATTTAGATAAGAGTCTTCATTCAAATGAATTTTGCCATTCATGAACGATTTTCAAAATTTCAAACATTAAAAATAATTTTGCCGAATTTCGAATTTGTATGTATGGGGGACGCTGTGAAAAAATTGCTTGAAACGTTCAGAAATGTTGTTGTAGATATTAATCCCAAATCTGGCTTTATAACTTTTTGACTTAAATCATTTAAACAAATTAATGGTAGAATTTATTGTAATTGGACTTAAGTCACTTTGTCAAATACCGAAAGGAAATATATATACGAGGGGTATGATCGAAGTTTGTGTACGTAGCCGCTTCGAAAGTTTCAGTTTTTTTTTTGCACCGAAAAAGTTATAAATGTAAAATTTTTTGAACAAACCAAAAACAGTTCATATAATTGGGTCTAAAATTGGATCAAAGTAAACAATTTTCACACTTCGTGTCGTTAGTAAACATATAAATGTTCCGTTGTGAAACATAAACTAATTTCATGTAAATCAAATGGTTTTCCAACTACAAATAAATGTGCTTTTAAAACGGGTCAAATAAAATAAATAGCAAAGGTTTGTATGTATTGGTATTTCCTGGTATGATTTTGTAGAAAAAATTTGCATTGGTATATGTATGAGTCTTTCCCAAAATGCCCTTCAGTTTTTTTGGTGCCAATTGACCCCTTTTTCCAAGCAATTGGAATTTTATACCGGTCATGGGACTGGTTGTATTTAGCCAATTGGTAGCCACTTCATGAATTTGTCTCTAGACCACAATGAACCCATCCCCTAACCGGTTCAAATGTCTCTATCACAGGGTTAATTAACACATTTCTGGCCCTTTTGCATCTATAACAGGGACAGTTCTATTTTTAGATTTTTTTTCAGTTATATTTTCCCTCCATTTGTTCATTTTCTACCAATATCACAAACATTTAAATTGACGTTTCAACGCTGGGTGTTCAATGGCGTTTGTGGCTGAATGCGTTAAGGCGTTTTGTTATGCTGCCAGTAAACCCAGGTTCAAAACCTGGCCGGAGCGAAAAAGTTTTTCAAATTGTAAAAATTAGGTAAAATAACATAAGACAAATAAAAAAAACATTGATAGAAACAAGAAGTAAAATTGGTGGAAAATTTGTTTTTTTAGAACTGTCTCTCTAACATGTCTATTTGAACTGGTTAATTGGTGGGTTGAAAACAACCGGTTAAAGGATTGGTTTGTAGGTATCTATGTGGAGGTCTATTGACCCTTCCTATGACAACCCCATGTTAATTTCACCGGTCACCTAACCAGTTAAAGGACCTGTACCGGCTATAAAGGACAGGTGAATCGACCGGTTTGGGACCAGTCCCAAGAACTGAAGGGTGGTTACACAAAAATTTCCAAGGGTAAGTATGTATAGTATTTTTCAAACTGGTGTGGTTGTTCAAAAACTTTTTCCAGGGGATAAGTATATGTATATTTCTCAAAGTGTAATTTTTGCACAAAAAATCCAAAAGAAAGGTTGCGAATTTCTTAAGACGTGTACAAAAATTCGTGTATTCTCCAAAGTGTAATTGTTGTACAAATCTTCAAAGGGTAAGTATGTGTCTCAAAGTTGTTGTAGGTCAGTAGACTCCATCATAAAATTCACCAAAAATTCTCCACTAGAACTAACAAGCATAGCATACATGGGTCAAGCACAGATCGCAAATCTTTTCTTATTTGCATAGGAAAATGAGTCAATAAATGCGTCGCCCAAGTATTCTCTTCTTGTTGTGGTGCATATAAAAAACCAAAATGGGTACTCACTTTGTAGCTGGTATATGTGTGTTTGTGTAAAGTTGTGTGTAATGGTTCTCGGCGCCAAATGTCTGTCCACCAATATGTTGTGTGGCTGAATAAATCTTACCGTTGTAACGGAAGAAAATTGCACAAAATTTCCAGAAAGTTCTTTTTCTTTAAATTTAAATTTTGTTGTTGATATTTAATGCCGTACCGAACCGCTATTTATGTTTTCAAATTTTGTTTAAATTTTTAACACTTGATTTCATTTTTTATGTTGTCTTTTTAATTGATCTTGGCGAACCCACAATGTTTTTGAATTTGTTTGACTTTCTTTTTCAATGTCTTCACTTTCACTTAAACACTTTGCAATTCGATTTTTTAATTAAAATGTTTTGAGACACTCTTTATTTTTTGTTAAATTTTGACAAAAGCACACTGTCCAATTTTATATTATTTATTTTTACACAATTCGGTTCGAATGGACCATGTTCAAACCTTAATTTTTCGTTTTTGAATTCCAAAGTGCAAGAATTTAGTTCTGGTTCAAATTCACGTTTAGGTTTTATTAAATTCAAAGGTAAGTATAGGGTAAGTATAAGGCAAATATAATGTTCAGTTTTTTCAAAGCTTTAATGACAGTATATGGTAAGTAACAATGTTTAGGGTAAGTATGGATTTTTTCAATATAAGGTACAGCAATATTTACAATTCACGTTCGTTAGAAACGTTTTTAATATTTACAAATTTTTGTCTGCAATATTTGCAATTTTAATTTTTAGTGCAATAACAGGGGCAATATTAGGTTAAGATCTAAAGATTCGTTTTAATTCAATTTTATCTGAAATATCTCACGGCAATTAATTTACAATTTTGATTTTAACTCGTTTTTTTTACATTTATTGGTAAGTATTGTCTTTAAAGTAATTTTGTTTTTTCTTTTCTCAATGTTCTTTTATGTACACTTTTAGTTGGTAAGTATATTACTTTATAATGTTCTTTTTACATATTTCTCAAATCACTGTGTTATTTTTATTATTTTATCAAAACCTTTTTCCTTTTTTTTTGGTCACTTTTCACGGTCACGGGGGGATACGGTTTTAGTAAACGATTACAACGAACTGAACTGAAGATTTATCAAACGTCACTGCAATCGTCATTGTTGTCAGTGTTGCCAGTATTGGGGATTTTTCCCCAAATCGGGGATATTTTTTCGTGGATGGGGACAAAATTTTGGAGTTGGGGACTTGGGGATTTGGTGGGGAATTTCCAAAAATTTGGGGATTTTTGTGGGGAATTCTGGTCAGTATAACAAATCAGGTTTTGAGTTTATATGAAATTCTTTACATCTATATGCTTAAAAAGTGGCTTAAAGAAGTACAGAGAATCTTTAAAATATGAAAAAAAATCTATTCCAAGAGCCACTTTACAATTTACGTTGTTTCTATGAAATTGTTCACTATTGTGAAATTATTTCGTGAGGACATGTTGACCCAACTCTTTTTTTTCTTTCTCGGTCATTTAGAAGATGATTTGCATAAGATATAAATTCGATGATTCTTTATACCAATAATTAATTCTGATGAGGGATTGTATCAGATAATATTTTGAGCACCCGTCTCATTTTTTGGATTGTAACTCGCAAACTGGTATAAAAAATTGCATATTTTTAAAACTTTTAGATTATGACGGATTTTTTACAGCAGAGCCTATTTCTTTTTTCAAAAAACTTGCCAAAAACTGTATTGGGAATTTTTGTGGGGAATTTTAAATTAAATTGGGGATTTTTGGGGATGAAAGCGTCTTATTTTGGGGACAATATCCCGAAAAATACTGACAACACTGATTGTTGTCATTATTCAGCAAATGGACAACAACAACAACTGCAGTGAGACAATGTGGTGGCCACTCACACACTGATCGACATGTCAACCAGCAAACCGCTATTTACTGTATTGAGCAAAATTATAGCAATACCTATAATTACAATACTGACTAAATTTTTAGCACAACGCTAAACAGAGACTGTTAACCAAATTTTATATCGGGTTTCCCAAAAATTTTCAAGTTAACCAAAATAATACACGTTTTTAACTTGCGTATAGGGGATCTATAAATCTAATGGTGGTGTATTGAACTAAAATCATAGACCAAGGAAGGTATAGACATCTCAAGTGAATTCACATCGCTGTAGTTTGTCTGCACACCGTAGAGGGCTCTTTTACGTATGCAATTGAGTGATTTTTTTAATTGGATTTAATTTGTTTTCTTGATGAAACACCAAATATTGGAAAAACATATAAAATTCTATACATCTACACCTTTTTTGTAAATCAAATTGGCTGATTTGTACGGTTATTCTCGTTTTCCAAAAAGGAATTGAGTCACTTGACTGCGCAATTGAGTGGAATGACTGCGCACTGCAAATAAACAAAACCATGGTGAATTCACTTGAGATGTCTAAACCTTCCTTGGTCTATGGTGGAATGACTGCGCACTGCAAATAAACAAAACCATGGTGAATTTTCAAAGTATGTCTCTATATTTAATTGGTCTATGCTAAAATACAATACCATAAATGAACTAAAATTTAAGAAAATTATAAACTAAACAAACAGAAAAAACCTGAAAGGCTACATCATGGTCAATTTTACTACAGTTTAGTTCATTTTGCAATGGAAAAGGGTTCACTGTTTTTCAGTGTAGAGATAGAGAGCGAGAGAGTAATACTTACGACTCCTTCTCCAATTTGATGAACTGTACAGGGAAGAAGCGCTGTTGCACCAATTTGTGTTGTTACAAGAGTGGAATTTTCTGTACCAAAATGTGTCGATTCACTAGTGGGATATATGTTTTCAATATTGGATATACTCGTGTTAAGCATTCGATTGTTTTCTTCTGACTTGGAGTTCCATGCCTTTTCCGATTTTTCGGTGATAGAATTATTATATTTCTCTCGTTGATAGGTCTCCTCTAACACACCATTGTGTATGATATCTTTCTGTTCATAATGCACACGTTGCCGCTGTTGATTGAGGACTGTATACGTCTTTTGCATTTTGGAGGACAATTCACTTTTAAATTGTTCAGGTTCCGTATTCTGGACTATATGCGATCTGGTTTTTGAAAAGCTATATTCTGCTTTGAGATCCTTAAAATGGTCGTTAGACACATAGGAATAGACCCCTATAGAGAAAAGAATAAACAAAGAAATATTGCATGAATGATATATAACTCAAAATGTTGTTATTTCATTAAAATATAATTTTTATAAAAGCTTTTATTAAACATTAAAATAGTGAAAAATATATATGATTCCCAAGGGAATCTTCATAAAAACTAACGAAAGGGCACTCTTTTCTTCTTAGAAGTTACAAAAATAGTGAATAGTAATGAGTGTTATTGTTCACTAGCAAGCCTCGGTCCGTGTGGCTGGGCCCAATATCATAGACCAATTAAAATAGAGACATACCTTGATAATTCACCATGGTGTTGTTTATTTGCAGTGCGCAGTCATTCCACTCAATTGTGCAGTCAAGTGACTCAATTTCTTTTTGGAAAACGAGAATTACCGTACAAATCAGTCAATTTGCATTACAAAAAAGATGTGGATGTATAGAATTTTACATGTTTTTCCAATATTTGGTGTTTCATCAAAAGAACAAACGAAAGAAACCAAATTAAAGCCAAATTTAAAAATCACTCAATTGCAGACGAAAAAGAGCCATCTACGGTGTGCAGACAAACTACAGCGCTGTGAATTCACTTTCGTTGTCTATACCTTCCTTGGTATATGCCAATATTTGGTGTTTCATCAAGAGAAAAAAGTAAGAAAAGAAATTAAGGCCAAATGAAAAAAATCACTCATTTGCAGACGACCAAGACCAAGAAATGTATAAAAGTCTCATGTCCATTCACAATGGTTTATTTGCAGTGCGCAGCAGGGTTGGCCTGTCACAAACTGTGACTTTTGCGACATACATTTGTGACGGTATAATACGTATGTCGCAAAAGTCGAAAATCTACTGTAGAAAATCTAATTTTGCATAGAAGAAATTCTGAACATTTTTTAATTCAGTTTGATGGCATTCGATGTGAGTTTCTGCAGAATTTTGTGAAAGTTTTCTCACGGTCAAGCCTATTTTCTTAGGTGGTATCGAAAAGCCCATTAGTGAGCGTGCAAAATACCTTGGAGTTATATTGGACAGGAGACTGAACTTAAAGCTAAGAAAGGACGAGAAAAGCCACGGTTACCCTGTACTCTTGCAAAAGGCAATAGGGAAAATGTGGGGACTAAAGCCGAAAATTGTGAACATTCATAAGAATTGGAACTTCTGCGCATATACCATCGTCTTGGATATCATCAAATCCGCTGCCTAGCTGACGTGACTAAAGTATGTTGAGTTTGCGACTTTTGTTACTTTTGCTACATTTACGGCGCGTATGTGACGTTTACAACTTTGCGACAGTCGCAAACCTAAACGAGTTTGATACAGACCATCTCTGGTGCGCAGTCAAGTGACTCAATTTCTTTTTGGAAAACGAGAATTACCATACAAATCAGACAATTTGCTTTCAAATAAAGGTGTGAATGTACAGAATTGTATATGGTTTTACAATTATTGGTGTTTCATCAAAAGAACAAAGGAAAGAAAACAAATAAAGGCAAATTAAAAAATCACTCATTTGCAGAATAAAATGTGTCATCTACGGTGTGCAGACAAACTACAGCGCTGTGAATTAGAGGTGTGCACGTGACACGAAATTATCGTGACCCATGCGTGAGTCACGCTGATGGTAACGACGTGAGTGTGCGTGAACGTGATTAACAAACTAAAGGTTCGTGCGTGAGCGTGACTCACGAAAATAATATTTTCGTGAATGTGCGTGAGCAACCAAATACGCTTAAACCGCTTAACATAAGAGCTAAATTCATTTACAATTTTACTGACACCTACACAGAAAAAAGTGTCTTGTAAATTTAAGGACCATTTTAACTTCCACATAGTTCACGAAATGGGAACAATTTCCTAAGAAAATAATTTGTATGGAGAAAAATTTTTGTAGTAAAAATTAACTTAACGACATTACCTATTCGTATGATGACTACCTACAGATTATTGCCCTTTTTACAAGTTGGAGTGTTTTTTCTCACATTGAAAATTTTAGATAAAGTAGAATCAAAAGTAGTTAATATAATCCTTGCCGAGTGTATATCATTTTTTGTAGATTTCTCATAAATTTGGTATATATTTTACCTTAACTTATAGATAGAATTCCAACCAATCAATAAACGTGCTACTGGAAAATGAAGTGAGAAGAGAGTAATGAAATCATTGCATCATGTGAGGGAGTTTTTAGAGACATTTTGTGTATATCTCGTATGATTGTTTGTGTTTGTTATTGGGTCATTTATGCTGTTGTTGGTTGTTTTGATTCTAGAGACAATGGAATGTTCCTTGTGTGTTGTTGGTATATTTGGTGGTGATAGTTGTTTTCTTGCAATAGCGAGTTCAGAAAGCGACCATGTGTGTGTGTGTGTGTGTGGAGTTGTTTTTCTTTACGGCAGGTATGTATCCTTTATGACTATTTTTGGCTTTGAGTTTTGTTGCGGCATTCAGTTCTGTTGACGCATTTATGAAGTGCACACGTGGTTTTAATTTTGCAAAATTGTACGTGCGGTATTGGTGTTTATTAATGAAAATACATTTATTTCAAAACGTTTTAGAAACTGAGAAGTGAATGATGTGATATTAGAGAAATCAAAGACGCTTTTTATTGATAAAACAAATAACAGATTAAGGAACTGTATATTTCTGTTAATAGTTTAAAATTAGTGCGGATTTTTAATTGATTTACATAAAAAATATACACCATGAGTGGTAATAGGAAGATCTATATTTATTCTACATCTGGATCACAGTTTGGAGATGCAACCATTTTTTTAATCTATATTTTTTATGTCACAGCAATTCCTACAGGTGAGTACTAAGTTCGAGTTTAGCCGCTTAAAGTAAAAATAAATCACTAAGAAAAGTATAAAATTATACGTCTTTGATACAAATTTGAATATAACTTTATGGAGAATACCCCAAACCAAGTTTTTTATAAAGATTATTTTTTTATAATGGATTATTAACCCTTTCGACCCCGAATTTTTATAGGTATCGCTAAAATTTTTTTTTACTTTTAATCATGTTGATGTCATTTAAGAAGCGTCTAGCCAAAATTTCGGGTCGCCACGCCCATTCGTTTAGGCGGTAGAGAATGTTGCCTGTGGGCAACTTTGGGCAATTGTGACTACAAAATAGTTTGTTTTGTAATGATAGACGTATTACGTTTTATTGGATTTTTGTTAAGTTTTTTGTTATTTTACAGTAAATATATACTTAGATGCGCGCCTGAGTAGAATTTCAATCACGCTCAAACACATTCACGAAGAAATATTTGTACTCACTCACGCCATGTGGGTAGGAATTCACGGTTACGAAATGAATTCACGAAATGAAAAGTCATACTCGCGCACGATCACACATTTACAACGTTTATGTCTCACGCTTTCGCACGATTCACGACAATTTTCGTAATTCACGACAAATCTCGTGAGTCACGAATATTTTCGGAACACGACAATTTTCGTGGCTCAATAAAATTCTGGTAATTAACGAAATTTCTCGTGACTCACACTATTGAAATCTTAAGCGTGATTAAATAAGTAAGGGTGATTGAAATCGGTGAGTTTGAATTTAATCGTGGACGTGAATTTGTTCGTGATTGTGACTTTTTGTGTCTGTTTTACCGTGTGTGTGAATTTTATCGTGAACATTAATTTTATCGTTAACGTGAATTTTATCTTGAGCGTGAGTTGGATCGTGAGGGTGCGTTGGATCGTGAAAGTAAATTTTTATCGGGAGCGTGATTTCGGAGAAAGTTTACTCACTCACAATCACGAACACAATTTGATTTTTACTCACGCGCCACACATTTTTCTTTAATCCCGTTCACGCATATTCACGAGATTTCGTTAAAATTTCATTCACGGCTTCGCGTGCATCACGCGTGACTAACGAAAATGTTTTTTTTTTTAACCCATGTCAATTTAACTGACGGTGTAAAAAACCAAAGTATTATAAAGCGTCAATATTCGTGCTAATCCACTAGTATGTTGCCAAGAAGTGGCTTCCTCCCTTTTTACGATTCCTTCCAAATTCCCCACTGCACTGCAGATATGCTTTCCACATCATCGCCGCATTTCTCGTCACTGGGACATCCCAATTGAAGTTCAAAATTTTTTCAAAATCACTGTTTTTCAAACCTTTTTTCTCCAAGCCTTATGTAAAATATGTAATTTTACTACCACAATTGCCCAAAGTTGCCCACAGACAACTTTTCAATTTTAAAAATTTCTCATCTGTTTTTTTTTGCAATTCTAAGATTTGACTTCCAGAAATATTTTATTTGACATGTACTACAATAGATTTAATAAAAACTTTCAACATTTTAGTTGTAATTTTTGAAAAAAGTCACATGTATAGAAACCTCTTTTTAATTTCGCAAATATTTTTTTCTTGAGGTACGTGCGTATTAATGAAAATTTGTTTGCTAATTGACAACCAAATTAGCTGATTTTTCATTCAACTTGAAGAAAACACTTGTAGCTTTCGATACCGTTACAGTTTTATGAACAAAAACAAAAACAACGCTGACAGTGAGTCTCAAAACACAAAAAGTTGCCCACAGGCAACTTTAGGGTCGAAAGGGTTAAAGAAAACTTATCATGAAAATTACGATTTTAGCCGCTAAATTCGAACTTAATATCCACCTTAAATATTTAATGCTATACTGACAAGTGGAAATTATGTCTAATTTTATAATATTCTTTATTTCAAATATATTCTGAGAATAATTTCAAAAACGTTCCATTAGTCCATGGATATGATTCTAATAATGTACCTACTGGATGGTAAGTTTTTCTATAAACGGTATTTTGTCCGTTTTTAATAAAACCAAAATTTCAATTTATTAAAAATAATTATTTTCACTTGCAGGTAGACAGGCCTTGTAATGGTAATTTTTTGGAATATTCTTACTGTTTAATGCTAACTAAGCTGATATCCTTATTGGCTCTAGGAAATACTCTTGAAACCGTAAGTTTAAAATCAATAGGTACACAGAAAAAAATGTCTTCTAAATTTAAGGACCATTTTAACTTCCACATAGTTCAACAAATTTACTATAACATAGTTCATTTTTCGTAACCACAACGAAAATTAACTTAGCTAAAGGAAAACTTATAAAAATTCAGTAAATGTTTTTTAGTTCACTAACTACGAAATGGGAAGGATTTTTCCTTAAACAAATTTCCAACATAGTAGTTAATGCATCGTTGATTCTATTATAAAAATACATGGGCAATATAAAAATCTTGCTACGGAATGTGGACAATTTACTAAGAAAAAATTTTGTATGGAGAAAAATTTTTGTAGTAAAAATTAACTTAACGACATTACCGATTCGTATGATGGCTACCTACAGATTATTTCCCTTTTTATTATAAGTTGGAGTGTTTTTCCTCACATTGAAAATTTTAGATAAAGTAGAATAAAAAGTAGTTAATATAATCCTTGACTGGTGTATATCATTATTTTATAGATTCGTCATAAATTTGGTATATATTTTACCTTAACTTATAGATAGAATTCCAACTAATCAATAAAAGTGCTACTGAGGGAGTTTTTAGAGACATTTTGTGTATATCTCGTAAGATTGTTTGTGTTTGTTATTGCGTCATTTATGCTGTTGTTGGTTGTTTTGGTTCTAGAGACAAAGGAATGTTCCTTGTGCGTTGTTGATATCTTCTGTGGTGAGAGTTGTTTTCTTGCAATAGCGAGATCAGGAAGGGATCGTGTGTGTGTGTGGACTTGTTTTTCTTTACGGCAGGTATGTATCCTTTATGACTATTTGTGTCTTTGAGTTTTGTTGCGGCATTCAGTTCTGTTGATGCATTTATGAAGTGCACACGTGGTTTTAATTTTGCAAAATTGTACGTGCGGTATTGGTGTTTATTAATGAAAATACATTTATTTCGAACGTTTTAGAAACTGAGAAGTGAATGATGTGATATTAGAGAAATCAAAGACGCTTTTTATTGATAAAACAAATAACAGATTAAGGAACTGTATATTTCTGTTAATGGTTTAAAATTAGTGCGGATTTTTAATTGATTTACATAAAAAATATACAACATGAGTGGTAATAGGATGGTGTATATTTATTCTACATCTGGATCACAGTTTGGAGATGCAACCATTTTTTTGAATCTATATTTTTTATGCTTCAGCAATTCCTACAGGTGAGTACTAGGTTCGAGTTTAGCCGCTAAAATTAAAAATAAATCACTAAGAAAAGTATAAAATTATACGTCTTCGATACCAATTTAAATATAACTTGATGGAGAATATCCCAAACCAAGTTTTTTATAAAGATTATTTTTTTATAATGGATTATTAAAGAAAACTTATCATGAAAATTGCGATTTTGGCCGCTAAACTCGAACTTAATGACAAGTGCAAATTATGTCTAATTTTATTATATTTTTATTTCAAATATATTCTGAGAATAATTTCAAAAACGTCCCATTAGTCCATGGATGGACATGATTCCAATAATGTACCTACTTGATGGATTTTTCAATGTGGTAAGTTTTTCTATAAACGGTATTTTGTCCGTTTTTAATAAAACCAAAATTTCAATTTCTTAAAAATAATTATTTTCACTTGCAGGTGGACAGGCCTTGTAATGGTAATTTTTTGGAATATTCTTACTGTTTAATGCTAACTAAGCTGATATTGACTCTTGAAAACCGTAAGTTAAAAATCAATATGTACGATAGAATTTGATAATATTTTTCTTATATTTTGTACAACTTTGCAATTTCAGATGCTTATAAGACAAATTCACCCAACAAAAGTTAGCCAAAATCGATGAAATTGGGCAACAATTCAATGAATATAGCAATTTATGCCACATATATCTTTCATATGGATAGAAAACATGGAAATTTAAATTAATTAGTTTAGTCCTAATAACGTAGAATATTACTCTTTTGAAGAAGCAGTTACTACACTGAAGAAACAATGAACCCACCAGGAAGAAAACTTTCGGTTAATTTTAGAAAATTTTGAATATTTCTAATAAATTTTAACTAAACAGTATTACAAACGCTGGCATCACGCCGATGTCACAAAAATAAGTAAATATTTTTCGACAAATTCAAGAAAATTTATTAGACATAATTAGGTTTTTTCACTTGTTACAGAAAATTTTGTAGTTTGAAGGAAAAAATTGGAGTTCAAAATTGGAAGAATGTCTTTAGTGATATACGAAGTTCATGATGAACGCATTTGTAGTAAAATTTAAACATTTATATAAATAATGAACTATGTTGTGAGAAATGCGAATTTAGTAAATCTTTATGCTTAATTTGTGTATAATTTTTTCCCGCTTTTTAGTTCACTTAACTAACTTACGCAAAAATTATTAGAGTAATGGAATTTTTCTCCAAACATAATAATTGTATGAACTAAAAAAAAGTTAAATTGGCTTTAGTGAAATAGAGAGTTCACTTTTTTTTGAGTGTAACTACCGACAAGTAACTGCATCCAACGTACGAATAAAAATATTTCCTTTATTATATATCATAAGCCATGGTTTTGTGTAATATAATAATAATTTTTTGATATAAAATACAGGTGGTAATAGAAAATTTACATGTTTAGCACGAAAAATTTCTTAGTTTTATGAAGGCTTGTTGTACCTTTGATTCCTCAATTTCTCTACTGTTTTGAAAATAATGCTGACAAACAGTTTATTTCAAACTAATTTCTTAATACAGGTTTCCCAAAAATTTTTTCAATTTTCCGGATAGCAGGAATATTTTGAATGAGTTTAGGTATATTCTTCCCACAGCATAGTAATAATGAACCAAAATACGATGTAATACATGAACTAATTTATAAGAAAATCATGAACTTATCTAGATGAAAAAAATCTTTGGCGCCAAATCATGGTCATTCTTACTATGGGTTAGGTAATTTTTCATAAAAAATAGTAAACTTTTTTTCGGTGTAGGATATTAAGAGTTTCATAGCGCTCTCGATCTTAATAGTCCTAATGTTTTCATGAGGTAAATTACTTATAAAATTATTCGTGAGTCACGATATTTTTCGCTCGAGAAATATCAAACAATATCGTGCGTGAAAAGATTCTTACCTCTACTGCGAATGTACTTGAGACGACTATAACTTTCTTGGTCTGTGGTATCACCGAGTAGTCGAAGTGAGCCTAAAACTTCGCATGAAACTTTTTGTAACTATATTGTTTGCCCCAAATTACGTCATTTGAAATTGTTATAACCTCGTATATTGGTTAGGAAATGTTTTGAGTTTCGAGTCACATAAATTGAATGAAATGGTGCCAGATTAGTTGTGGCAGCTTTACTTTGCCATTTGCGCAACATAAGACTGATTCCTTTTCATATTTATATCTATGAGTAGTGTTTAATTCATTAATTAATTTATTTTCTTGTTTATTTTCTTATGTTTTCTTATTTCGTTATATATTTTCTTATTTTTATGATAATTTATATTTTATTTTGTTATGATAATGTATTGAGTCCCATTACTAGCTTTTTACTTTAGTAATGTTGACTTACTCATGGAGTAGTTTTATATTCATGTTGTGTTTTCTTTTTCGTATTTATACCCTTCACCACTACTGTGGTACAGGGTATAATAAGTTTGTGCATTTGTATGTAACGCCAAGAAATAGTCCCATCTTTTAGTATACCGATCGGCTTAGAATTAAATTCTGAGTCGATTTAGCGATGTCCGTCTGTCTGTCCGTCCGTCCGTCCGTCTGTCTGTATATGTAATTTTGTGCACAAAGTACAGCTCGCAATTTAAGTCCGATCGTCCTCAAATTTGGCATAGGGCCGTTTCTTGGGACAGAGACAATCGCTATTGGTTTTGGAAAAAATCGGTTCAGCTGCCATATATATTTATCCCCGATTTGGTCATAGTTAGCGTGTTTATCAACCGATTTTCTTGAAATACCGTAAAACCAAATATTTTATGAATCTCGAAAATCCTGCAAAATATCAGCCAAATCGGTTCAGATTTAGATATAGCTCCCATATATATCTTTCGTCCGATTTAGACTCATATGACCACAGAAGCCAAAGTTTACTACCGATCTTCGTGAAATTTTGCACAGAGGGTAGAATTGACATTCTACCAATGCTTGGTAAATTTGATTGAAATCGGTTCAAATTTAGATATTGGTTAGGTTAAAGTGGCAGCCCGATTAAGATTCAGGCTCACTTAGACTATTCAGTCCATTGTGATACCACATTAACTTAAAGTACCTATTACATATGGGCACTTCTAGTTTTAACCGTTGAACCTTCTCGATTATTTCCTTAGAAGTTCGTCTAACAGCCTAAGTATACCTGGATCAACATTTAGAGTTGTCAGTCCATTTAATATCGAGCTCGGATGGACGTTATTGAACTCCCCTTCGATGTCTAGAAATGCCACGATTGTGTATTCTTTGACAGATAGTGAGCTTTCAATAAAGCTGACTAGTTCATGTAATGCGGTCTCAGTAGACCTGCCCTTCGAGTATGCATGTTGTCGTTTCGAGAGCAAACTTGAATCGACGCTAGTTCTAAGCATTAGCGTAGCTAGACAATTTTCCTAGGGGGGGCTGTAGCCCCCCTAGCTGAAAATTTATAGACTGAACTTATAGGTTCAATTAATGTTTTATTTCATAAAAATGAATAACAATATAGGCATCAAAATAACTCGACAATTAATTTATAATAAAGCAACTAAAAGTAGTTCCACAATTTTCCCAGCAAAAAAATTGGGAGTTGTTCTAATGTCACATCTTTAAAAGCACTTCCAAAAATGTCCTCAGAAAGAAGTTAATTATTTTAACTACACAGGAAGTTTTTTACTTCATTTTTTCATATTTTAATGCGTAATTTTTTATTTTCTTTTAAAAAATGGTAAGAATAAATAAAATGGTACAAATTATTCAAATTTTGCCACAAAAATGCTAAATTCATTATAGACATTTTTATAGAATTTTTGAAAATATTCGAGGGAAAACGTTTCAAACAAGCGTTAGAATGCATTAAAAATCATAAAAAATATAAAAATTAATTATTTGGGAAAATATAACAAATTTTTTTAATTCACATTCAAAACACTGAATTTGGATCACAACTTAAGATTGATGCAAATTCATTGCAACGGCTGTTGAAACGGTGGACATTCGTTCTATGACAATTTCATATTACATTCATCGCTTCTCCGCCAATTTTGCACCACTTCCGGACCCAAAAAGAAGATTTTCACATCTTTTTGGCTATGCTTTTTTGCAGCATTATTAAGATATTAATTTATGAAAGAATAGTATCAATTACTATTTTTTTTAATTAAATTGACTAAACCAGACTAAATAAAATAATAAAGGAGCTTTAGTTATTCAACTAAATCAAAAGTTCAACCACAGATTTATTTATAAATATCAGATTTCAAACATTGCCATCGGCAACTGCTATCACAACTAAATTAATTCGATTGTGCATGAAAGTCTTTAGCGGAACTTTGTGCGGTTGTATATACTTGTTTAATTTTTAGAAAAATGTAAAATCGTAAATAGGTTTTCAAATTCTGAGGGGGGGGGGGGGGGGGGCTAAAATTTGTCTGGGGGGTCTAAGCCCCCTCCCCAGAGGCCTTCCTACGCTTATGGTCTTAAGTAGGAATGATGATAAGCTGATTGGTCGGAAATACTTCGCATTCGAGTGAGAGGCTTTTCCCGCTTTAGGTACACACAAAAAAATATTTTTCTGATTCAATCACGAAATTAATTGATCCAATTAATTTTTTAATTGAAATGTCTTCAATCACAGAAATGATAGTATCAATTAAAAAATTAATTGACAGTCAATTAAAAAATTAATTGATCCAATTAAAAAATTAATTGATCCAATTAAAAAATTAATTGATAATATTAATTTGTGTGATTGGTTTTTATTTCAATTAAAAAATTTGTTGATTCAATTAAATTTTTAATTGAATATTTTTTAAAACTCAATTAAGATTTTAATTGGAAAAATTTTCGTGAAATTTTTTTCTGTGTATGAAAACGACTTTTGATTCCCTCCACTTTCGTGGAATATATGCTAAGTTGATACATCCTATATATATCGCCGACAACCAGGGGATAATTCTGGCAACCACCGCTTGTAACTCCGCCGGAGTAATTCCATCAGGTCCGGGGGATTTGAATGATCCAAAGCTATTTAACGCCCATTTTATTCTAGATTCTGATACAATTTCCTCGATAGGAAACGACCGCTTAGCCACTATGGCACCGCCAGTGCATGGTTCAACCGTCTGATTTCCGGGAAAATGTGTGTCCAATAGTACCTCCAGCGTCTCCTCACTGGACGTTGTCCAATTGCCCTCCGATGTTTTAATGAAACCTGGAGCGGAGCTCGTGGATGCTAGCACCTTCCGTAGTCTGGAAGCCTCGGACGTATTCTCAGTGCTGCTGCAGTAATCATTCCAAGAGTTATGCTGAGCCTTTCTCAGTTCTCGCTTGTATCCTCTCAGATTCTTCTTGTAAGCGTCCCAATCCACAGGAGCTCTGGTGGACTTTGCTTTGTTAAAGAGCTTCCTGCACAATTTCCTCATATCACCTTACTCCGTAGACCACCATGGTTCTCGATTTTTCCCCCTTGGCTTCCCCTTAGGGCATGCAGCTTTTAGTGAAATGTTGAAGGTCTTAGTAATCCGCTCCACTGCGTGTTCGATAACTTGCACAGTGCTCATATTTGTCTCTGGTATTTCCGGTATCATCATATTGAACGATTCCCTATACCTATTCCAGTCAGCTTTCCTAACATTTGGCGGAAATATGGTCTTGGTGGTATGAACATCAAATTTGAAACTGATGTAGCGATGATCTGAGAAGCTGTGTTCATTTAAAACCTGCCACTCAGATATCATTTCATTCAGTTCTTGCTATGCCAAGGTGATGTCCAAAGCCTCTTGCTTGTTTTTAGTGACAAAGGTTGGGGCATCTCTCTTGTTGCAAACTACCAGATTAGTAAGCAAAATAAACTCTATTAGCGACTCTCCCCTTGCATTAGTATCACTACTTCCCTATATACTATGATGTACATTCCCATCGCATCCCATAATGAGTTTCGTCTTTGTTTTCAGTGACTCCTCAACTAAGGTCTTAACGGCACATGGAGGCATCTCCCTGTCATGTCCCATATAGACCGAAGATACCCAATATTTGTATTTGGCTATTTCTAAATTGGCAACGACAGTGTCTGCATTGCACATTGAAGGAAGCAGAAACAAGTTAAGCTCGTTTTTAGCAATTATACAGGCTCGAATTACATCATTACCAGTATACTGCAATAGTTTGAACTCCGGAGTACTTAATTCACATATTTTGTTTCTATAAACATATGGTTCTTGAATAAGAACTATGTCTATGTCCCCTTTCATCAGGAGAACTTTTAAGGCAGCACATGCAGCCTTACAATGATGAAGATTTATCTGGAGGATCCGTAGGACCATCGAGATTTTCAACAACCGTCACATCAGCCGCTTCAATCGAGTCATCAAGAATGTCCTCTTCAGAGATATCGGTGACTCTCGCAATAACCATAGGTTCAACTTTGGTGAGTTCTGATGCAGTAGAAGCCACCTCACGCATACGGTATCTATCCATGTCTTCAACTTTGGTATCTCCCTCGACTTCGCAAGAGGATTTAGATATAGCTCCCATATATATCTTTTGTCCGATTTGAACTTATATGGCCACAAAAGCCAGAGTTTTGCCGTGATTTGCTTCAAATTTTGCACAAGCGGTACTTTTAACGATACTATTGTATGTGCCAAATATAGTCAAAATCGATTCAGATTTAGATATAGCTCCCATATATATGTTTCGTCCGATTTGAACTTATATGGCCTCAAAATACAGGGTTTTGCCGAGATTTGCTTCAAATTTCGCACAAGGAGTACGTTTAGTAGAATCGGTAATTGTGCCAAATTTGGTTGAAATCGGTTCAGATTTAGATATGGCTCCCATATATATCTTCCGTCCGATTTGCACTCATATAACCAGGGGGCCAAAGTTATAATCCCATTTACGTGAAATTTCGCATAGATAGCAGGATTATTATTCTAACTATACATGTCAAATTTTGTCAAAATCGGTTCAGATTATATATAGCTCCCATATATACGTACACCAGAGTTGGGGAAATATGGTAGACTGTTACACATTTTAGACCCATTTTCAATGGAAGTTTCCTCCAATTAACTGGATAGCGTTAGCCGATTTAAATTTTAATTCTAGAGATTTTGTAGAAGTAAAAAAATTGTCTCCTTTATATAGCTTCCAGCAAATGTGAAGTAGTTGAAATGGTAACACAAATTTTGGCCTACATAGGGGTGAAGGGTATAATATAGTCGGCCCCGCCCGACTTTAGACTTTACTTACTTGTTTTAATTTTAATTAATAACTAATAAAATATTTATTTTTTATTTTTTGTTAATTGATTTAATTATTGTGTAATCGATTGTTCATTATAATTGAATCGGTAAAAGTTAAATTTGATTCCTGGCTTATTCATTGTCTTCTGCGCTCCTCTTGTGTCTGCTGTGAGCGCAACACTCATATGATTCAATATTTGCACTTGGGCGTGGCATTTTGTGGTAGAAAGTTTTTTTATGATTTAGTTTTTTGTTTGCTATTGTTGGGGTGAAGAGGATAGCCTTAGTTTCAATTTCAATTTTTTATTTATTTAAGCAAATACATATACATATACTACGAGTTAGTAAATCGTGTGGTTTGTAACGGGCTTCGCGTATGGTTCTGGAGGCGGGTAAGATGTTTTGCTGGAAATCTAGAGAGTTTCTCTTTGATTGTATTCATTTTTAAGTCTTGGTGGAGGTCACAATTTCGGATATATCATAGAAACCTTTGTCTTATTTCCATAGAACTGTTTGTCATTCATCCCTATAGTTGAATCCCATATATCCATATTGTCTTTAATGCTTGTTTATATATAAAGAGTTTATTATCTGTGGAGAGAATATGAATTTGCCAACCAAGATATGTTTGAAAAAGGTACTTGTTGATTGCCTATTTTTAGAGGGCTGTAACATGAGGCAATTTTCGCAAAGTCAACATGAACAGATTTGCTACTGTTGAGCCCAGTTTTTTGTCCATTGGTGTACCTTACTTAAAGATGCCTGGAGGATATATAGAGATACATCTGTATTTGTTTCCAGAGACATTAAAACTGTCATCAACAAATGTTCCAATGAAACAATCTTCGTTAGCAGACATATCCAAGTCCAAGTATACTGCCCTCGGAACCAGACCACTCTTTTCCACTGGGTACGTGGCCAGGGCCCCGCGATAGATAAGATTTCCAGATTGCTGAATTTTATTATGAAGATGTTAATGAGAAAGAGTTAGAAATGGAATGTTTGCAATTAACAGAATTCGTGAAAATTGTGGACAGTGAAAATGAGGGAGCTAATTGTATGTTAAAAATATATCAACTTTTGAAAGAAGACAACATTGACGACAAATTTCCAAATGTAGAAATCGCACTGAGAATCTTTTTAAGCATGATGGTTGCTAACTGAAGTGGGGAATGTTCCTTCTCCAAACTAAAATGGATTAAAAATGAATTGAGAAGTACAATGCTTCAAGAGAGATTAAGATTAGGGAGATCGCTGATGTCTATAGAATCGCAGCAAAAAAAGCGTCGCCAAAAAAGTAGTGAACATGTTATTTTTGGATTCGGAAGTGGTGCAAAATTGGCGCAGAAGCGATGTATTTAACATGAGTAGGGGAAAGATAGGAGTACCACTTCAGACGTGACTTGTCCACTTGCCCACACGTGACATGAATACTTAATTAAGCTTTTGGATGGGGATCTGGGGGGTGGGGATCGTGGGATAATTTATTCTGATCATTAATTTTTTTTGAATTTAAATTATAGTTAATTAGATGAGGAAGCAAGTTTTATGATGTAAGTGAACGTGAGAGAACTTTAATTTGATGTATCGTGAGTGCTTGGTGTGAGAAAGTTTGGTTGTTCTAGTGTCAAGAGGTCATTGTTCTAGTGTCAAGAAGTCATTGTTGATTCACTCAATGCTAATAGATATCGATATCTTTGTTTGTTCTTTATTTCTAAATTCTTTGAGAAAGTATGTTTTATGACGCTAGTGATCGTGAGACAACTTTAATGTAATGTATGCTGAATGCTTAGCCTGTGAAAGTATGGTTTGTTCTTATGTCAAAAGGTCATTGATGATTCAGTCATGTGAAATATAAATTGGAAATTTTGTTAATGGCTTATATTTAAATTGGAGTTCATAATGTGAGTTCTGTGATATGGTAAGTTAAGGTAAGTTTTATGACGGGAGTTTTCGTGATCAAGTTTTCAAATCATAAAGCATTTGCTGTATGATTCTAGTGAAATTTTGTCCCCAGGCAATTGTTGATATCAAAAATGTGAAAAATTCAGCATGGGCTCTATTTGTAAGTTGTATCTGATAACAGTCATTTCCTTTCACAGCGTCGTTTTGTTGTTGAAATCCAAGGCAAGGAAAATTCAATGTTTAATGGCGAGAACGAACGTGTGCTAGTTTCTAAATGACCTTCCATTAGCCCTAAGGTTTTTTAAGAAAATTATATTGATCGAACAGGTAACAAATCTCATTTAGAATGAAAATTGTATCTTCTTTGCTGGTAAACAACAGAACCCCTAGATACAGATTTGTTTGTGTTTTCCAATAACCTTTATTGCTGTGGAAAAGAAAAATAGGTTTAAACTCTTCTTTCCCAATTTCTAAATTTAGTTTGTGTCTTCCCTCTTCCGAAACAAGAAGAAACATTTATTTTTTTCATTCTTATTTGTCAAAAAAATCAAAAAGTAAAAATGGTTAAATATATTTGTGGAATGTGCCATATGGGATTCCCTCACAAAAAGATGTTTAATCGTCACATCGTTAAACATTGTACCTTGTGCTATAGGCTATTCCCAAGTCAACCTATGCTAAAACTGCATTATGAAAAATGCATATTAAACGAGAATAGGATGGAACTACCATCAACCAGTAGCGGTACACGTTCTCAGGGATTAATGAGGGAAGATGTTGCCATGGAGCTTCTTAATGTTAAACAGCTAGGATGTCAAAGGAGTTTCGAGGGACAACGGCCAGCCGATCAGCAGTCAGCCGTTAACTTTAATAGCCAGCAGAATAGTAATCATAGTTTAACCACTAGCAATGTTAGAATGAATGATAACGTTCCTTCATCGTCTAACCAACAACAATATCAACAACATCCTTCATCGTCTAACCAGCAACAACATCCTTCATCGTCTAACCAACAAAAACATCAACAACATCCTTCATCGTCTAACCAACAACAACAGCTGCAGCAGCAAAAACAATATGAATGTAGGCTGAAAGAAGTTAAGAGCGCCTTTAGGAAAAGAATCGCCATATATGAGTATAAGAATGTTGCGAATACACTTATACCTGAAAATTTTCTGGCTGAGACAAAAAGCAGTTTAACTCAAATGTTGAAAGAAAAAGTGAATGAACACAAAACAGTTAAATTCAACATTGAGGTTGTGGGTGAATATGTGAAACCCGCAGAAGTGGCTGCCTCTGATATGAGTGAAGAAGGTGTCAGCATGCCTAAGAAAATATATCACACAACTAAAATGATAATGATTAGTAAATATGATGACATAGCTAAGAAATTAGATCATCATTTCGATTGTGCTCTCAATAAAATGTCTGAGTTTCAAGAACGTGATTCAGGTTGGGCATTGAAAAAAATCGAGAAACTGGAAGTGAATGTGAATAGATGCAGAGTTATTAGTGGAAGTGGATACGTTTTAACACCTACAGTATTAAAAAACAAGAGGGCAACACTAAATATTGAGAATGCTGATGAGTACTGTTTTAAATGGTGTTTATTAGCCGAATTTATAAAATCACCAAAGAATAATGCACATAGACCTTCTACATATCAGGTCGATATAACACAAGATGTTATAACAACAGAAGATGGAACAATATTAAATTTCACGGGACTACAATTTCCTCTTCCAATAAACCAAATTGAAAAATTTGAAGAAATGAATCCAGAAATTGCTATTAACGTCTTCGGATTTGAGGAAAATGAAGTCGTGGGTCCCTATTATTCCACCAAATTCATATACAGGAAAATTCATATACGTAAATTTGATGTTACTGACAGATGAGGATGGATCTTCACACTATATTTTGGTGACGGATTTATCGAGGTAATTTTTTTATAATACCTTTAACGAATTTTTTTATAATTTATTTTAATTATAAACATTTTTAACTTGTTTTTCAGATTAATAAAGAAACAGACAACAAAATACCATGGAAAGATTTTTGTATGTCCAACATGCGTACAACATTTTTCCTCAGAAAAAACTTTACATAAACACAAGGGAAAGTGTTTTGCTCCGGTAAGGACACTTCCTAGCGAAGAAAATAAAAATCTTTTGTTTTCACAACATCATAAAAAGTTAAAAGTTCCTTCGTCATATATGCAGATTTTGAATGCATTCTAAAAGATGTAACATCGACTGATGGAAATGTGAGTAAAACAACAGCTCTGAAGGAGCATATACCTTGTGCATTTAGTTATAATATTGTTTGTAGTTTTGACAACTCTAAAAATGTATTTAGAATTTATAGTGGAGAGGACGCATCTAAGAAATTTTTAGAGTTTTTAATCAGAGACTGTAAGGATATTTATGATAAATATTTAAATGTTGAAATACCCATGAATCCACTGACGGAGAGTGAGGTGTTAGATTTTGTTAATGCTCGAAGTTGTCATATTTGTGAAGGAGATTTGGGTGAGGAGAGACCAGTTAGAGATCATTGTCATTTAACTGGAAAATATAGGGGGCAGCACACAATTTATGCAACCTTCAACATAGTGTTCCCAAATTTATACCAATATTTTTCCATAACTTTTCAATGTATGATTCACATCTTTTTGTTAAAGATTTGAGTGAGTACGATGGGGAGACAACAGTCGTCGCACAAAACAAGGAAACATACATAGCAATGTCTCATAAGCTTGTTATGGATGGTGGTAAAAGATTGGAAATGAGGTTTTTAGATAGTTTTAGGTTTATGGCGGCTAGCTTAGAGACTCTAGCACAAAATTTACCTGAAAACGCATTAGAAAATGTGCGTAGACACTTTCCTAATAGTAATGAATTTAATTTGGTAAAACGTAAAGGTGTTTTCCCTTATGATTACTTATCAAGTTTTGACAAATTAAAGGAAAATTCTCTACCTTCTATAGATGCATTCTATAATACTTTATGTGATACCCCGTGTACAGTTGATGACTATAAACATGCACAAAATGTATGGAGAACCATGAGTTGTAAGTCACTAGAAGACTATATGCGTCTTTATTTAAAAACAGATGTGCTTCTTTTGACTGATGTATTTGAAAAATTTCGTAATATATGTATATATATACACAAATTGGATCCCGCTCATTATTATACGATTCCATCTCTATCTTGGGCTGCTATGCTCAGACTTATTTCAAACAAAATCGATCTACATTTGTTCACCGATGAAAAAATGTATAATTTTGTTAAAAAAGCGATAAGAGGGGGGATTGTTCAGTGTAGCAAACGACATGCTAAAGCCAATAACAAATATATGAAACATTTTAGTAAAGAAGAGTTATTGTCCATTCTTTTATACATTGATGCTAATAATTTGTATGGGTATGCTATGTCACAATTTCTACCTCAAAAAGATTTTCTATGGATTGAGGGAACTGAAGAGTTCCTTATGAATTATTTTGTTGAGAATATTTTAAATCTTCCACATGATTCAAATATCGGCTATTTCCTTGAAGTAGATCTTTCATGTCCTCCAGAAGTTCACGATTATCTTAATGACTTCCCTCCTTGTCCTGAGAATAAAACTCCTCCAGGTTCAAAATTCAAAAAACTTATTGCCGATTTTGAAGATAAGGAGCGATATGTTATTCACTATCGAAATCTTCAGCAATGCTTAGCTTTAGGATTGAAATTGAAAAAGGTGCATGCTATTCTATCATTCACTCAAAGTGATTGGCTTCGCGAGTATATTGAAATAAATAATAAATATAGAGCTGCGACGAATATTGCATTTGAAAAAGATTTTTTCAAACTTCTCAATAATGCCATATACGGAAAAACAATGGAAAACGTTGAAAAACGTAAAGACATAAAAATAGTGAAGCAATGGGAGAGAACAAATAGAAATAGGAAAGGCGCCGAACATTGGATATCAAGGCCTAACTTCAAAGGTCTTGTACATTTCACTGAATATATGGTAGCAATAGAAATGGCTCCGCTTGACGTGATATGTGATAAGCCTATACATATTGGATTTGCGGTTTTAGAATTATCGAAGCATTTTATGTATGACTTCTATTATAACTTTTTAAAGAAACGTTTTCAAGATGATGTTTCACTTTTATATACTGATACCGATTCTATGGTACTTCAGTTTATTGGAAGAGATTTCTATGAGGAAATAAGTGAGAAAGATATTCGTGAGAGATTTGATACCTCTGAATTATCCGAAAATAATCCTTTCAATTTTCCCATAGTAAATAAAAAAGTTATAGGCATGATGAAGGATGAAAATGCGGGAAGAATAATGACGGGGTCTTCGCGCTAAAATGTACTCACTAACTGTTGAGGGTGGAAGCGAAATTAAAAAAGCAAAAGGCGTAAAGAAATCTGTGCTTAAAAAATATAGCATAGACACCTATCGTGATTGTCTGTATGGTAAACGAGAAGTGTAAGATAATATGACTACATTTAGATCGAAAAAACATACCATATTTACGAATAAAGTGAATAAAATAATTTTAAGTCATAATGATGACAAACGAAAAATTTTAGAAGATGGGATTAACACATACGCCTGGGGTCATTATGCAATTCGTGAACGGGAGGACATGGCGGACATTAGTCTGCAAGATATTCGTCCCATGCCACTTGAAATTAATTTATTTGATTTATCACATATTGAAATGGCTACAATGGAAGATCTTGATGATCTTATCCTATAACCTCTCCACTAGGATTAATTTAATATTAAAATTTAATTTAATTTTAGTAATAAAAACAAAAAAGTATTTATTGTTATAATACATAATATATGTTTATTTATCAGTTTGTATTTAGTTTTATTTTAATTATGTTTAATAATAAAAAATTTATAAATAAACAAAAAAAATTGTATTTTTAAATAATTTTTCGAACAACTCCAGTCAAAGGTGTGTATTCCATCAGGCGATCATGCAGTATAAGACAGTAGGCATGTGTATTTTGTGTGATTGGTCTACTCGTTTCAATTTCAAGTTTGACATCTATTGGGCCATGCTTTATCATTTCATTTTGGTGGCTAACATCAATGACAATTAGTGGGGAGATCTTGAAATCATCAACACTTAAGATTGGATGTGACTCTCTTTGATAATAATTTTCTTGAAATTTTGTATACATTTCATAGAGTATTGCATATCGATTTTCTTCAAATTTCAAATTTAAATCATCATACGGATAGGTCTCTGAATTCAAATGTACTTTTATGTTTGTTAAGTTGCAGTGAACAAATTTTCCTTCACGTTCAAATGCAAATAAAATGAACCGTGGTCTCTCCCTATTCAGCGATAGCTTTACATTCCAATTGCATTTCATCGACCCAAAGAAAGTTGGATTAAAATGACAATCCCAACTTCGAAATGCAATCGGTAATGATGTTCCATCACGTACTGTTTTCATGGCTTTTATTTTCATAGGGTCAGAGAGCTGAACATGGGGTATCCTCCACGTCACATTGGTAATTGTTAAATTTAGATTTTGCTTTGGATCCATTGAAAAACATGCTTGGCTATCGTTAGAACTTCGATGAAGTATTAAGTCATGTTTGCTATGTAATATAATTTTATTGAAATCTTCAGCAAACCCCAGTAACATTTTTAATGGGACATAAAAATTGAATGTGTTTACAGATATATCGTCTAATGAACTCCATCCTGCATTCAGGAGCATATTACTCTCAAAACTTGTTAGGGAAGCGAAATTTTTTATTGTGCTAGATATACCAAGATATCTAGATCGATCAATTTCAACACCATTAAGCTCATAGCGGATTTCATCAAACATGTATGCCACACAATTGTTTTTTAATCGTGCATTGGCGGCTTTCTCTCCACTAGACACTGTTATGTAACCCTCTATGTAAATATAGCTTTCAGCTGGCAATACGTACAAATCTTGATTTTGTATGGTTATTCTGATTTCATCATTGTTTTTAAATGAGCGAATATATGGCACATAACTATGATAGTCTTTTTTAGTTATATTTTCATCTGAAAACGGCTTTTCAGTTACATTAAGAATTTCAGACATTTTGTTTTAAACGAAGCTTGAGTGATTTTAAAAATTTCTTGTTTTCTTTAGATAAAGGTAGTAGTCTGCGGTTGGTGTTTCGATCTTGAATGTTTTCCTTTAATTTTCTACTGATGTATTTATTATAAATAATCATCTCACAGTGGGTCTTAGATGAAGACGTAAAGTAATTTCCTCACCTCGAAAGTTTATTAAGCGATCTTCTTGATCTACAATCCGCACGATAAGTGAACTGATTTCTTTAACGTTCACTGGCAAATAAACTAAATTTCTAGGCATTTCATCTAATTTATAGCCAGGAGAGACATTTATAGCAAACTGATGAATAGTATGTACGGGTAAACTATTCATAAAAGCACCTGAAGTAATATTACATTGCACTTGAATAGCATTCACCCGCATAATATTCACGGGGAGGGATGATTTATGTGTTATGTTGGGCGATAAAATCTCTCTTTTGAAGCCCAACAAGCGACCAATTGAACGTTCATGATTGAAATCTATTATATCATGAGAAGAGCTTATTTCAATTTGTAGAGTATTATTGTTAGCTGCAATACTGATACTTTTTCTTCCATTGCTCATTCCATAAGCCATTTTTATATAGTCAACAATGTCTTCCAGTTCATATGAACCTATGGGAATTTCAATTACTTTCTCACCAATATGAAAAAGATTATTATCATTATCAACGTTTGGTATGGAATTGTATGAATGAAAATTAATTAACGCACATTCATAATCATCAGAGAGCTGTAGTGAGGGAAAATATTCCGCCGTTAAGATTGAAGATTTCCCCGTTAGGGCAAGAGTTATTGACATAATGAGTGTTGTGCTACGACTGTTATGTTTGCGGTGAAATATGTATATTATATTAAGTCGTTTTTATTTATCCATGAATTATGTTGATTTGTGAATCCTAACCATTTAACATAAACACGATCTCCTCTAGTTTTTAGCACTTTTTCAACTAGGTAAGAATTTGGGTAACTAGTTCTTTTTAATTCCTCCTCATAAAAGCAACCTTTAATAGGGTGCCCCTGATAATCTTCCAATATATACGTCACAGGGTTTGTAACCTTAATTAATTTAATGCGAAAAATCTCTGTGCTGAAATTCGGTGTATACCCTTTTTCAAATATATTCTTGTATTTGCTGATTCGAACGAAGTCGCCCACTTTATACTTGTGTTTTTTGAATATTTTAAGATTGCTATACACGGTATTGAGTAGATGTTGCTCTTTTTTCGAATTTACTTTGTATGGCGCCATTTTTATTGTCCGATGTCTTGTTCTATTGTATTTGTATACCAACTTTTTATAGATATCAATCCACTTATAGTTTCCATTGAACGAAAACTCGCGAAACATTTTATTTTTTAATGTGCGATTAAAACGTTCCACAATGGATGCCTTCATTACACTATAGGTGGAGTAGTGGTTAATGGAATACTTTTCCATTAACTTTTTAAAATCTTTATTAAAAAACTCTTTACCATCATCTGTTTGTAAATTCTTTGGTATTCTTCCTTCTTTCAGTATTTTATGAAACGCTGTAGTAACATCACTTGCATTTTTAGTTTTTGTTGCTTCAACCCAAGCATATTTGGAAAATGTATCGATAACCGTTAGCAAAAATTTATATCCATTATTTATTCTAGCATAATTCCCCATTTCAACTAAGTCAGCCTGCCACAAATCATCAATCCCTTTCATTATAACTCTGCGACGAGGAAAGTTTTTTCGAGCTTGAGAATGAATTTCATTTACGATCCTTCTTCTCTCCATGTTTATTCATGCTTGTTGTATATGAATGTTGGTGAGGGATATAATTTACTCATAGCATCAAAAATATTTGCTAGCGATGTTTTCAATTGTGAAATCTGTTCCTGTTGTTTGTAAAACTCAACACTTAACTCTTTCTTTAGTATTTCTTGTGAGCGCGTGATTTGTGCTTGTAAGTAAGCTTTGTTGACTGCGTCTCGATCTTCTGTGGGCGGGCCCAAATTTTTAATTTTTTTAGTTTGTATATCGAGGTTATAATACCGGTCAAAAGTGATTCCCAAAATTTTTTGAGCATTTCTTCGCAGAATTTCTGAGTTTGAGAAGTGACCGAACTTGTCGACACTCATCTTGATAATAAAATGAGAACATAAATATTAGTAAATTATATTCGCTTCTCTTAGCTCTTCTATAATTGATACTATTTCATTACTATGATTGTTATGACCAGCATTTTGAGATGCAATCAAGAGCTTTAGACGATCTACTAACTCATTGGGATCATCCCAATATATATAGTTAGGTGGTTGCATGTTTACACTCATTAAGCCTTCACCCACGTGAGTAGTCTGAAATAATTTCTTTATAATATTTGTATATTTTTTACCCTTACTTGATTTAACTTTTCCATCAACCTTATAATCTCTCTTATGACCATTTGTGTTTATCAATATTTTCTTATAGATTTCCAATTCAGATTTATCAAAATTCTGAGGATTTTTATAAAAAAGAAGTTCAAATAGACCGGGAGTGCGACCCCATCTTTGATTTCCTATTATAATTTTATCATCTGTTAATTGGAGATCACTATTTCCAAATTTCCAAACACCTCCACGATCTTTATGGGGTCCAAAGCAAGTGTCCAGTTTTTTATTAATTTCTAGGGTGTCCAAGTCATACAAAACATCCTCATCTTCCGATTGTGAATAGAAATGATCATTATCTTCATTACCATCATCATCATCACCATTTTCAATGTTCTCCTTTTTGATGGGTGTTGTTATGTTTTTACTTTCCTCTAATTTAATTTCCTTTTTCGGTTGCCTCCCTACAAAATGATCGAGATTTTTTTCATATGACAACTTAAGAAATTTTTTAAGTGGAACTGTAAGCGGTTTGAATGTACTTTCAAGCTGGGTATTAAGCTCCATTTCTCCATTCTTTAAAGCTTCAAATTTTTTTCTGAGAACTTTTCTAGTCTTTATCAGTTGTCTAAAAGTGTTTTCATCCATTATCGCGTCCGCTCTAAATGATATGTTTTTCAATACTAAACATGTATATATGTGTCAAAGCCTTTTCTATATCGTCCATCGCTAATGTCATTATCCTTACTTATTGTTAAAAATTGATACTTTTCTTTCCAACATTCGCGACATATTTCTTTAAATTTTTCATACGACATATCACTTCCAACATTATCATCATAAACATGTTTCAAATTCATTTCATCTTGTTTGAATACAATTATAAAATTGGCATTATCCCGAACTAAATGTTTCGGAATTCGGGTGTATGTTTGACATAAATAAAAACAATCAATATTCTTATGTCTACCCATACAAAAATAAGCACGAATATTATTTTGTTTTTCACAAGCGACGTCATCAAAAATCATCAATGAGTTTGGTTTTGCTTCATCTGGTGAGATTACATCGCTACTATCAGAAAAAGTGTACATCCCCATTCCTTTTATAGGATTTAAGAGAAATTGCAAATATTCATACTTTGGTTGATAGAGAGATTTCGAATATAGATATATATTTTATTTATTTTATTTTATTTATTTATTTATTATTGTTATGTCCTGCACAACAAGAACAATATCTTATAATTAGAGTGCAGGAAACGTATCCATAATGAAGTATTACAAAGTGAGAAAACGGAAAAATATAACAATATTAACATTATAACTAACATAAACATTTTAACAAAGATTTTAATAGATATATATTTTCAAATTTTAATCCATTGGGACTCTCTATTAGACTCATCATTGTATTAGTCTTTCCACAATTCGATGGTCCCACAATTAGAGCACGAATTGAATTTGGTAACAAAATGCTGTGCTTCGATATTCTAGAACTTTTATTTAGAAAATTATAGTTTTGCACTTTTATTTGTTTATCTTGCTTCATTAAGCGCATTTTGATGACTGTCTGCTAAAACAACATTTTATCATCATATATGTTTTTTCTTTTTGTTTTAGAGTGAAAAAAGTATAAAATGTTCGTTTACGCGAAAAATGAAATTAATCGCAAAAGAGCAATCAACGGAAGCGGACTAGTTAATAATATCATTAACTCACTCCCATTTGAAGCACATTTACCTGGCTATCAGTATTGTGGACCGGGAACTAAACTACAAAAAAGGTTGGAGCGGGGCGATAAGGGAATAAATGGATTGGATGCAGCTTGCAAAATACATGATATTGCATATTCTGAAAACCAAGATCTGGTTCATAGACATAGAGCAGATAGAGAATTAAGTGAGAGAGCCTGGCAACGTGTGTTAGCGAAAGATAGTAGTTGGGGGGAAAAAATAAACGCATATTTAGTTGCGAATGCGATGAAAGTGAAGACCAAATTTGGTATGGGATTCAAAAAGGATATGAGGAAACCCATTTATGGGAAGAGACTATTTAATGCGGCTGTTAAAAAAGCGAATGTGGCTCTTAAGAAAGAAAAACCCACAGATATCAATGCAGCTATAAAAGTGGCACGAAACGTTATTGGTAAATCATTCAAGGGAAGAAAAACACGTGTTATTATTCCAAGAGTTATAAGAGTACCCAAAATTGGTGGTTTCCTCCCTCTAATACCAATATTAACAGCACTCAGTGCTGTAGGTGCGTTAGCATCAGGTGGTGCATCCATCGCCAAAGCAGTTAACTCAGCCAAAAATGCTAAACAACAACTAGAGGAAAACGTACGTCATAACCGTGCGATGGAGAGTGTGTCATTAGGAAAAGGTCTTTATCTAAAGCCGTTCAAGAAGGGAATGGGTATAGTACTCTCTGAAAAGAATAATAACAAACAACAGAAAATAAAAAACTTATAAAAGAGCTACCCAAGAGAGCACTAACAGATGGTGATTTGATGTCATTTGCCAGCAAACACATTCGACACTTTAGAGGTGTCTATATGAGGGATAAACTACCTAAAAAGCCGTATACATTTGAATGTGGTATAGTAAACCTCGACACCTACAAGGGGAATGGCACACATTGGGTAGCATATCATAAAAACAGAGATTTAGTTGAATATTTCGATAGTTTCGGAAATTTGCAACCGCCTTTAGAAATTTTAAGCTATTTAGGAGAGAAAATACATTACAATTACAATCGAGTGCAGAAGTTTAATTCTTTTAATTGTGGTCACTTATGTCTATTATTCCTTAGTCAATTTCAATGAGAAAAACAAAATAAATATTTTATTTTAAAATTTTCTTTATTTATTTAAACATAATCTACAGTAGCATAACTATTATAAATTTCAACATCTTTCTTAACAATTTTCTTCATTTTTTTTACCAAATTCAAAACAAAGGCGTGTTAAATCTACCATGGTGGACAATTTGAAAACTGTTCGTTCTCGCCATAAAACGCTGAATTTTTTCTTTGCCTTGGCTTACAACAACAAGACAACATTTGAGAAAGTAAAAAACAAATTTGGTTCTTTTGTTTACCACAGGGGTTCTGTTGTTTACCAGCAAAGAAGATACAATTTTCATTCTAAATGAGATTTGTTACTGATTAATATAATTTTCTTAAAAAACCTTAGGGCTAATGGAAGGTCATTTAGAAACTAGCACACGTTCGTTCTCGCCATTAAACATTGAATTTTCCTTGCCTTGGATTTCAACAACAAAACGACGCTGTGAAAGGAAATGACTGTTATCAGATACAACTTACAAATAGAGCCCATGCTGAATTTTTCACATTTTTGATATCAACAATTGCCTGGGGACAAAATTTCACTAGAATCATACAGCAAATGCTTTATGATTTGAAAACTTGATCACGAAAACTCCCGTCATAAAACTTACCTTAACTTACCATATCACAGAACTCACATTATGAACTCCAATTTAAATATAAGCCATTAACAAAATTTCCAATTTATATTTCACATGACTGAATCATCAATGACCTTTTGACATAAGAACAAACCATACTTTCACAGGCTAAGCATTCAGCATACATTACATTAAAGTTGTCTCACGATCACTCGCGTCATAAAACATACTTTCTCAAAGAATTTAGAAATAAAGAACAAACAATGATATCGATATCTATTAGCATTGAGTGAATCAACAATGACTTCTTGACACTAGAACAATGACCTCTTGACACTAGAACAACCAAACTTTCTCACACCAAGCACTCACGATACATCAAATTAAAGTTCTCTCACGTTCACTTACATCATAAAACTTGCTTCCTCATCTAATTAACTATAATTTAAATTCAAAAAAAATTAATGATCAGAATAAATTATCCCACGATCCCCACCCCCCAGATCCCCATCCAAAAGCTTAATTAAGTATTCATGTCACGTGTGGGCAAGTGGGCAAGTCACGTCTGAAGTGGTACTCCTATCTTTCCCCTAGGGATCGTGGGATAATTTATTCTGATCATTAAGATTAGTATTGGAAGGTACAACAGATAAAGATGAACTGTATGCCCTTTGTAAACTAAAGACTGTATTTATACTTTCTCCCACTTCTGAAGGATAGCTTGCTGTAGATGTGAGTCATTTAATTTCAATGCCCTGATAGACATTAGCATGCACACTTAGTTTAATTAATTCATTATTCTCTTCCGATGAATTCTTTCAAATATAGAAAACTACAAATGCATACAAACCCCTTCCTACAACAAATTTAAATCAAAATAACCGTCCAAGTTACAAGTAGACACAATTTTCCAGGTCACAATAAACATACACACAAACAAAATACTAAATGCTCAGTCCTCAATTTAAGTAAATGAAATTTTCTCGAAAATCTTCAGGGTGAATAGATGATCATTTAGAAAATCGATCACGATCTCTCTCGTCATAAAAAATTGAATTTTTCTCCTTCACTAGCAAGAGAGAATTTTCATGTGAACCATTGTTTTAATGATGGGTCATTTAGAGGCGACGAATGTCAAAAACAAATGAAACAAATGAAATTTTCTCGGAAGGTGACGACTGACAACGGTACATCTTAAAAAATTTAGTCATACTAAATTTTACTTGCCTTCGATTTTCAACATCAGTGTGAAAGGAAATGTGTGTTAACAGGTACAGCTTAAAAATGTCTCCATTCAATGAGAGCACGCAGACAAATCAATATAAGTATAAAACTATTTTATAGATCATCATGAATTGAATGCTTAATTTCGATTATTTTAATAATAAGGGGACCACTAACCACCGTTCCAAGAGAATACACAACGGTCAACTATTATTTACAATAAGAAAAAATTCACTAGAATCCTAGAGCAAATGGTGGACAATTTGAAAACTGTTCGTTCTCGCCATAAAACGCTGAATTTTTTCTTTGCCTTGGCTTACAACAACAAGACAACATTTGAGAAAGTAAAAAAACAAATTTGGTTCTTTTGTTTACCACAGGGGTTCTGTTGTTTACCAGCAAAGAAGATACAATTTTCATTCTAAATGAGATTTGTTACTGATTAATATAATTTTCTTAAAAAACCTTAGGGCTAATGGAAGGTCATTTAGAAACTAGCACACGTTCGTTCTCGCCATTAAACATTGAATTTTCCTTGCCTTGGATTTCAACAACAAAACGACGCTGTGAAAGGAAATGACAGTTATCAGATACAACTTACAAATAGAGCCCATGCTGAATTTTTCACATTTTTGATATCAACAATTGCCTGGGGACAAAATTTCACTAGAATCATACAGCAAATGCTTTATGATTTGAAAACTTGATCACGAAAACTCCCGTCATAAAACTTACCTTAACTTACCATATCACAGAACTCACATTATGAACTCCAATTTAAATATAAGCCATTAACAAAATTTCCAATTTATATTTCACATGACTGAATCATCAATGACCTTTTGACATAAGAACAAACCATACTTTCACAGGCTAAGCATTCAGCATACATTACATTAAAGTTGTCTCACGATCACTCGCGTCATAAAACATACTTTCTCAAAGAATTTAGAAATAAAGAACAAACAAAGATATCGATATCTATTAGCATTGAGTGAATCAACAATGACTTCTTGACACTAGAACAATGACCTCTTGACACTAGAACAACCAAACTTTCTCACACCAAGCACTCACGATACATCAAATTAAAGTTCTCTCACGTTCACTTACATCATAAAACTTGCTTCCTCATCTAATTAACTATAATTTAAATTCAAAAAAAAAATTAATGATCAGAATAAATTATCCCACGATCCCCACCCCCCAGATCCCCATCCAAAAGCTTAATTAAGTATTCATGTCACGTGTGGGCAAGTGGGCAAGTCACGTCTGAAGTGGTACTCCTATCTTTCCCCTACTAACATGGGCTTGTCATAAAGCGGACGTCCACCATTTCCACAGCCGTTGTACTGAATTTGCTTCACTTCTCAAGGTGTGATCCAAATTCGGTGTTTTGGATGTAAATTAAAAAAATTTGCGATATTTTGATTAAATAAATATATTATTTTATGATTTATAATGCTTTCGAAACTTTTGACCTCAAATATTTCCAAAAATTGACAATTTTTCTAGAATGGATTTAGCATTTTTTTGACAAAATTTAAATAGTTTATGCCTTGTTTTAATCCCTACTCGGTTTTTAACCTATTTGAATCAAAAAAGTTAAATTTACCCTTTGAAAACATGAAAAAAGCGAGTTATAAAAAATTTTATCAAAATAATCCCCTGAGTAGTTAAACAAAGATCATCTTTGTAGGACATTTTTTGGAAATACTTTCAAAGTTGTGCCCTTATAAGTACTTTCAATTTTTTTTGCTGGGATGTGATGTGCTAAAAAGCATAGAATTTGAAGAAGTGATTAATGATTTTGCCTTATCACAATGGACTGAATAGTCTAAGTGAGCCTGAAACTTAAACGGGCTGCCACTTTAACCTAACGATTTTGCCTGTCTCAAATCTAAAAATGTTTCTCTTCCAACGACATAAATTAGGAGGCAAACCTGATATCAGTATCCCTAACGCCAACTTTTGATGTCTATGAGGAAAGATGATTGAGTCGTAAGAAGTTGGAAAAGAAGTTAGTCGTTTAAAGTTGCTCTGCTCTGTCGCGTTTTCTAATCGGTTTTGTTTTATCGTTACATTTGCCGGTTAAAAGTACCATCAACCACCGATCGATTATAATTTAAATTTGTACCTTTGCTCCTAATTTTTCGCATCTTGTACAAAATAATTAATAAACTGACATTTCTTGAATCCTAATATAATTCTTACATAGATTTTTAATCACTAACCTGTGAATGCGAAGGGAGTTATGTTTGTGGCAAATATTACACTTATCTATTCGCTTAATGCGAGTACCAATAAAAACCTTGTTTATCTATTTTTTATTGTTTATTATAACAAAATAGTGTTCTGTCAAAGTCATAGGGGCCCAATATGCCCAGGGCCTCTAAAAAGTTAAAGACGGCCCTGCTCGGAATTCCTACAGATATTGGATATAGATTAGTGAATTCATTATCATGACGTACTCAATAAAAGCGATTATTGACGTATGGTCTAATAATCTCACAATAACTCTTTAAAAGGAGACCATCATGCTATACTCCAACAAAGGATTTGGAAATCTCTGAGAATATGGCGAAGCAGGGTTGTTTTTTCTCGAAGGTTTTTTCAATGTTATTGGTGACTATGAACTTGTTCGATAGTCGAGTGCCTTCTTCGGAATCCAAATTGATGTTCCTTAGGCTAATTTAAAAAAATTTATGTAATATTTACACAAAATTATTACTTATTGCGTTAAAAATAATTTCAAAATACACAGACTCTCCTCATGGCCCATAGAGCCAGCACATAAAGTTTCGCCAAAATCGGTGCATAGTTCTTGATATTGCACCGTCTTCGGATATTTTGTGAATAAGTGAGTAGATTTTCAATAGGAAAACTTGTGGTATGTTACGTAAATTAACTACAAACCAGAATAAAATTCTACACAAATTAAAAATGAAGATTCACAAAATTCGTATTTCCAACAAAATAGTTAAGCTTTTTAAATTTCTAAATTTCACAACATCGTGATTTTCGTATTGGACCAAAAACTTTTTTGCAATTTTGACTTCCAAGTTTTTCCTTCAAACCTAACAAATTTTCTTAAATTTGTCGAAAAATGCTTACTTAGTTTTGTGATATCAAAAACCGTTAGATTTCCCCAAAAGACATAGCTAAAAAAGCAAAAAAACTATTTTTGTTTATTGAAATATAACCATATTGAAAAAGTTTATTTCACTTAAAATGCATACTTACTAAATTATATTCATTTTAATTGCAATTTTGCGAGACTATGACAATTTTAATTATCAAAATTTTTACTGTGAGTCGTTTGTTTGAAAAAGCCAACAAATAAATTTTGGGAAATAGAGAAGTTTCAAGTTTTTCTTGGAAGCACAATTGTCTCGTACAATGTCAATTAAAAGTGTTGTAGAAAATATGAATGTTTGTTTTAATTGGTTTAAAAGCTGTGAGTTAATGGCAAATTGGTAAACGCGGGAATTTTTGATAATTTTACTGAAAGATCCAAAAATCCATTCTTACTTCCTTGCATTTTTACTGGAAAAGTAGGCAAACAAATTTATTGTTGTTTAATTCAAATTCCATGCATAATTTGTAGATTTTTTTATCTCGCTCAATCATTTGATCTTATCAATTTGAGAACTTTTAGCTAAATTTTTTAAAAATTTATTTTCTTAATTTTTCTTACACACAATATAATTTACATCTTCTTTACAGAGTTCCGAATTTATTGGTTAGTATTTGCTACAAAACTGCGCCACTTAGTGGCGGGAATTACTAGTACAAGCAGAGAAATAATTCTTTCCTCCCAAACGAAATTTTAGACAAAAAATATCGTTTCTCATTTGCTTTTCGCTGTAAGGAAGTTTATTTGGAAGAAAAGTATATACTTTTTGTGATAAACGTTTATTCTTTTCCAGGATGTAAAAACAAACCAGGATCTAAAAACAAACTCAAGAACAGAAAAGCTAATTACATTTTCACATCTTTCTCACTTCCACGAGGTTTTTTAGTCCTTATTCAATTATTTTAGTCCTTTATTCAATTTCATAAATTTGTTAGATTTCGCCTGGACGGGGTATGTAAGGCGGACGTACCGAACACCAAAACACCAAAAGTTTTTTTTACATAACATATATTCCAGATATGTTCGAAAGATTCCGACACCAAAAAGTTTTTTTTTCGTTTTTTTTTACATAACATATATTCCAGATATGTTCGAAAGATTCTGACAAGGTGTTCAACATTACATAATACTATATTAAATTTTTACTATGAAACTGTAAAATGTGTCTTATTACAGTGCTTGATATAATCGAAATGGAGTGCGTTGTTTGTTCAAAAATAATTTATTTTATTGAAAAAATGAAAATTCTGTAACAAACGAATTTTTTGGTGATAAAAGTTTAAAATTTAAGATATTCAAAAAACTCTAACAAAAGAAAAGCTTTTTCGGTACATGTTTTCCAAACGTTTTTTTCTTTGCGGGTAATGTTTAAATTGACCAAGGGTTAGATAAGAACGCAGTTTAGAACAGTTTTTTATAAAGTATTGGCAATTAAATTGGCTTATGGTTAGAAATTCTAGACTCTCCATTCAGAACAAATTAATGATTTGCAAGGAAGCACTAAAGGAAGTACTAAAACTGCCGAATATGAATGGAATTCGAATTACATAGACAAGAATTAAACTACAATAGGTCGGTTTCACATTTTTTAGTATAACTTATTGAGTAATTAACAACATGTCCCCGTTTAACTAATCACCATTTTCAGTTTTTAAATCAATTAAAATAATTAACAAATAAATAAATAAATATTGCACATATGATTTGTTTTTCAATATGATATAAATACTGTCATAGTCTCACAAAAGTTCAACTAAAAAGAATATAATTTAGTTAGTATGCATTTTAAGTGAAATAAAGTTTTATTTTTTGTATTTCAATAAAATATGTGACTTTCGGTACAAAAAAATATTAAACGTTGTTTCTGGTTTTTTCCTAGCTTTGTTTAGGTATTAGTTCGGGGAAATCTAGCGGTTTTTGGTGAAACAATTCTGGCAATGCGCGGACAATCACAATCTCCTATTTCAAACCAAATGAGTGTTATTACCCTTGATAGCGAAAATGACCTTAAAATATTGCTCCAACAACTTCATCGACTCCAAACCTCCCGAGTTTTGGACAAGCAAATTGGCCGAGAGATGGGAGGAGTTCGTAAATAATAACGGCGAATACATAATCGATTAATTTATTTTTATAATTATTGTTTTGTGTTCAAATAAGTTTTGGTGTTACTACATACTTATGGTGGAACTCAACAGAGTAAATAAAGTTGAACTTTAGAAATTATAACTTACCTATCTCTAAATTAGACCAGCTGAGAATAATCACCATGATTATTTGTATGAGTTTAGTTGATATTCTAGCAGCAAGTGAATACCAACACATTCTGCTTACTCTCGTAAATATGTTAATCAATAATTTGTCTAATACCGTAAGGAGCATGTCGTATTATTTCGTTTCCCGTTCCACTTTCTGCAATAAATAAGATGTAAAGCGATGGTTATTGCACAACAAAAATGTTAGATTTTAATTAAATTAAATTATTTGGAATTACTTAAATCAAGGATACTATAAATAGTATGTAGACACCTTATATATATATATATATATATATATATATATATATATATATATATATATATATAT
Source organism: Haematobia irritans (assembly GCF_050003625.1). Classification (NCBI taxonomy): domain Eukaryota; kingdom Metazoa; phylum Arthropoda; class Insecta; order Diptera; family Muscidae; genus Haematobia; species Haematobia irritans. Next base: position 73,278,988 of record NC_134401.1, on the reverse strand, counting down.
ATATATATATATATATATATATATATATATATATATATATATATATATATATATATATATATATATATATATATATATATATATATATATATATATATATATATATATATATATATATATATATATATATATATATATATAGCTTCGTTTTCCGTAACATTTCGTTTGGTGATTAAGAGATGAAGAAAAAATTTTAAATTTGTTTTATATTTCACAGCAGTAATGAATTTATTTCGATTACAAAAATAAAGTGTTAAATGAAAGAGAATCCAAAGTAATTACTGACTCGAAGCGCTATACGTGTTTGCAAATTATTTGTTTCATTGAAGTGCTCTTTGGTAAACCACATATTTTGTTTTTTGGTCTAACGTTAATACAAACAAAGCGGATGATTTTCTAAATGTATCCCTCAAACACTAAGCGATTGGCCTTGCGACTTGTTAATGGTCATTACGAACGCAAGGTGGACTGGAAATTGCAATCTTTTGAAGTCAAACGGAAGATCAGTCGGAATCATTGGTATTCGAGGAATACATTCATTTTCACCTGCATACTTTCCGTTAATAATTGTTGCCTGAATCAAATTCGGCATAAGCCTTTTTACCAAAAGTCGAGTTCCGTTGCAAAGTCGCGGTGGATTCAAATTACGCAATTTTAATAACCGTACCAACTTTGAGTTGCAAGTTATGTGGTTTGAGTTGCAAGTTAAAAGTCCGTTGGATAATTTACAACATCATCTGGATTTGTTACCGGATCAACAGATTTGTATGTTACCAAATTGCCAGAAATTTTTGGTTGAATGGTGAAATTCAGTGCGTGTACATCATTATTTTTTGCCGCAAGAATTGCTCGTTGACTTAACCAAGCATAATTCTGATAATTCTAACTAATATTTGGGAAAACATTTTCAATAAGAGCTAACTGAGAGTCTACAAATTGGCAAAAATCGTTGGTAAGCGTAATTAAACCAGTTATCGCATCAACTGGGACTTTTCCATTTCCAACAGCTAACAATTGTTTGGAAAATTGTGCAGCACTTTAATAATTCTGACGTTGAACTCTCATATTAGTGGTTAGCGATAATGTTTTTACGTCATTCCATAAAGGTGATGCCTTCATCTTGATCGAAATGTGGCCAAAATCAATGGAATGACAAACGTTTTCCCTGTTCCTCCATGTGCGTCCAGGAAGAATAGACCACCAGTATTATTGTCTACCGCTTGCATTATTGTTTCGTATACTTGTTTTTGCTTTTCATTCAGCAACGGCACATTATTTCGAACGAATTCCCGCAATGTATCGACATTGTATTGCAGCTCTCGATTTAATTCTTGGTTGAATGCAACGTGCATCGATCGATTTGGTGGAATCATTCCTACTTCAACCAGCTGCTCGTTTGCAATAGTCAAACATTGATCCTCCATCAGAATCAATCCTTCATTGTAGATTTCATAGGGTTATTTGGATATCAGGATTATTCGTTTCAATGCGCAAGCGGTGCAAAATATCTTCACATATGTCGTCTTTGTATTTGTTCCATAACTGAATTGGTTGTGAAGGAAAACATGTGGTGATGATAATTGCGAAAAGCGTTCGTATTTGGTACGCATTTGATGAAATAACTGAATCCGCAAGTTTTAAATCCCAATGAGAATCGTTCTGCAGCAAACCCATTAGTTGACATGCTTCTCGATATGTTTGACATTGGTGCCCATTCACAGTCTTCAAATGCGCGAAGGATTTTGGTCCACGTACATTAACCAACAGCAGTCGCAAATAAAACATTCATCATTTCTAGGATGAACAGTATACATGCGACCTAGTGCATCAGTGGAAAACACCTGTGGCCAATCTGGAATCTGGTTAATGTTGTCGATGGTGGTCTCTCAGCTCGTTGTGCCGCATTAGCCTCAGTGAAGTGAAGTGTTTGGCCATTTTCCAAATGCACTGCTAATTGTACAATATGAATTTGAAAAGAAAATAATCGCCACAATGCTTCATTAGTACTGACATATCTGCCCATTTGGAAGTTACTGATTTCGTCTTTCGCATTTTCCGACGCAATACCAAACACAGCCATGTCACTGCCTTTTGTGACATACTTGTACAAATATTTCATTGATTTCGCCGAATGGTAACTCTAAACGTTTGTATGTGTTTCAAAAATTCGTGACAGAAGCGGGCAATATGGTACAATAAATTCATTTCCGATCTCAATATCTTGATTTTTGACTTTAACTTTGATAGTTCGACCATTATGCGGCGACGATAAACTGGATATCCATCGTTACCTGTGACTGTTTCAGCAATATCGTTTTGTGCACTTTCCATCAGCGGATATCGTTTTGTGCACTTTCCATCAGCCATTCAAGGTGATAATGGATTTAAAGCACCGCACGGTCCATGCACCATCTGTGTTGTTACAATATCGTGTAGATGGGTATCAGTGACTGGATCAGGAATTCCAGCGGTTATGATGTCATCCACTTCATTTGAATGTAATTTGTTCAGCATTCAAATTAGTATATGAGCATGCGGTAGTCCACGCTTCTGCCATTCCACCAAGTACATATAACAACGTGTGTCACCAAAAACTCGATACTTAGTAAGGACATCCATCATAACCTTGAGTTTTTGCTGAAATACTCTGGCGATCTTGCGGTTTTTGGCCCGGTTCCAACTCGCGTTCTGAACCGAACGTAATAAATAAATCCGGAGTTCCAAAATTTCCCAATATTCTGAACATTACCATCTGAATGAATAGCATCACGCAAGTGTATATAGTCCTCAGATCGGGGTATACATATATATGGGAGCTATACCTAAATCTGAACCGATTTCGATGATTTTTTGCACATATAGTTTGTGCTATAGAAGATTACATTTAGCCAACTTTGAGTAAGATCGGTTGATAAATAAATTTATTTATCAAATTTAGAAAAATCGGGCGGTACATATATATGGGAGTTATAGCTAAATCTGAACCGATTTCGATGATTTTTTGCACATATAGTTAGTGCAATGGAAGATTACATTTAGCCAACTTTGAGTAAGATCGATTGATAAATAAGGGTTTTGTGGCCAAATTTGGGAAAATCGGGCAATACATATATATGAGAGCTATATCTAAATCTGAACCGATTTTGATGAAATTTTTCAGACTTGAAGGGCGGTGAAAAAGATTACCTTTTGCCAAATTGGGTGACGATCCGTTTGAAAAAAAAAACGCAACGTGACCCCATTTGTCGAAATCGGGCGATACATATGGGAGCTATATCTAAATTTGATCCGATTTCTTCCAAATTGGGCACAAGGACGAACCTTGTGCCCAAAAAACTCCCTTTACCAAATTTCATCAAAATCGGTTAATAATTGCGACCGGAATCCTGTGAACAACAAATACATGGACAGACGGACGGACACCAAGCGCTAGATCAACTCAGGAGGTGATTCTGAGTCGGTCGGTATATATTTTATGGGGTCTAAAATCAATATTTCTGGTAGGCACTTTTTTGGCAGATCAAACTTATTATACCCTAACCACTATGTGGTTTAGGGTATAATTAAAAATAAAAAGCAACTGAGATGAATTCGAGTTACAATTTTTTGTAATGCGCTATATGTAAAAAAAGATTTTCCTGATTTTCCGTTGAAACTTTTCTTGAATTTTCTGTATGTATAAACCTCACAGAGCCCAACGAATGCAAAACCGAGGAAATCGGTTCGGCAAACAAAGATTTTCCCGCTTTTCCGTTGAAAATTTTATTGAATTTTCTGGCTCGAGACCTTAATCATACATCAACATAACTAGACAATTAATTTTTAATAAAGCAACTAACAGTAGTTCCACACTTGTTCCCAGCAAAAAAAAAAATTGGGAGTTGTTCTAAAGCACAACTTTAAAAGCACTTCCAAAAATCTCCTCACAAAGAAGTTAATTATTTTAACTACACAGGCAGTTGTTATATCCTGCGCCACACCGTGGAACAGGGTATTATAAGTTAGTGCATATCTTTGCCACACCCAGAAGGAGACGAGATAGACACATGGTGTCTTTGGCAAAAATGCTTAGGGTGGACTCCTGAGTCGATATAGCCATGTCCGTCTGTCCGCGAACATATTTTATTAATCAAAGTCTAGGTCGCAGTTTTAGTCCAATGGACTTGAAATTTTACTTGAAATTTTGCACAAGAAGAACAAATGGTACTGTAGTCTAGGTGCCAAATTTGATTGAAATCGGTTCATATTTAGATATAGCTCCCATATATATTTTTCACCCGACTTATATGATCCCTGAAGCCAGAGAAAGTGATTGTTAGAGTTTTAAAACAGTAGGCTCTCAAATTGTTCCAGCAAAAACACATGCACTTTGCATAACGCAGAAAATGCCCTAGTGCAAACAACGAGTATGTATACAAAGGTACAGTTAGAAATGTACAGATAAACAGGTTTTGTGTTCTAAATGCGTTATCAATTAATTTCGTAGATGTGAATAAAGATGTGCATGTGGTTTCGATCGGACATCATGACAACACAGCAAAAACTATCTGATGGTGCGTAGGGTGACCTATTGACTTTTTTAAATATCTGTAACTTTGTTGTTTATGAATATAAGTATATATATATATATATATATATATATATATATATATATATATATATATATATATATATATATATATATATATATATATATATATATATATATATATATATATATATATATATATATATATATATATATATATATATATATATATATATATATATATATATATATAAATATATATATATATATATATATATATATCTGTATATATATATCTATATACAGATATTTAAAAAAGTCAATAGGTCACCCTACGCACCATCAGATAGTTTTTGCTGTGTTGTCATGATGTCCGATCGAAACCACATGCACATCTTTATTCACATCTACGAAATTAATTGATAACGCATTTAGAACACAAAACCTGTTTATCTGTACATTTCTAACTGTACCTTTGTATACATACTCGTTGTTTGCACTACGGCATTTTCTGCGTTATGCAAAGTGCATGTGTTTTTGCTGGAACAATTTGAGAGCCTACTGTTTTAAAACTCTAACAATCACTTTCTCTGGCTTCAGGGATCATATAAGTCCATATCGGGTGAAAAATATATATGGGAGCTATATCTAAATATGAACCGATTTCAATCAAATTTGGCACCTAGACTACAGTACCATTTGTTCTTCTTGTGCAAAATTTCAAGTAAAATTTCAAGTCCATTGGACTAAAACTGCGACCTAGACTTTGATTAATAAAATATGTTCGCGGACAGACGGACATGGCTATATCGACTCAGGAGTCCACCCTAAGTATTTTTGCCAAAGACACCATGTGTCTATCTCGTCTCCTTCTGGGTGTGGCAAAGATATGCACTAACTTATAATACCCTGTTCCACAGTGTGGCGCAGGATATAACAACTGCCTGTGTAGTTAAAATAATTAACTTCTTTGTGAGGAGATTTTTGGAAGTGCTTTTAAAGTTGTGCTTTAGAACAACTCCCAATTTTTTTTTTTTTTGCTGGGAACAAGTGTGGAACTACTGTTAGTTGCTTTATTAAAAATTAATTGTCTAGTTATGTTGATGTATGATTAAGGTCTCGAGCCAGAAAATTCAATAAAAATTTCAACGGAAAAGCGGGAAAATCTTTGTTTGCCGAACCGATTTCCTCGGTTTTGCATTCGTTGGGCTCTGTGAGGTTTATACATACAGAAAATTCAAGAAAAGTTTCAACGGAAAATCAGGAAAATCTTTTTTTACATATAGCGCATTACAAAAAATTATAACTCGAATTCATCTCAGTTGCTTTTTATTTTTAATTATACCCTAAACCACATAGTGGTTAGGGTATAATAAGTTTGATCTGCCAAAAAAGTGCCTACCAGAAATATTGATTTTAGACCCCATAAAATATATACCGACCGACTCAGAATCACCTCCTGAGTTGATCTAGCGCTTGGTGTCCGTCCGTCTGTCCATGTATTTGTTGTTCACAGGATTCCGGTCGCAATTATTAACCGATTTTGATGAAATTTGATACAGGGAGTTTTTTGGGCACAAGGTTCGTCCTTGTGCCCAATTTGGAAGAAATTGGATCAAATTTAGATATAGCTCCCATATGTATCGCCCGATTTCGACAAATGGGGTCACGTTGCGTTTTTTTTTTCAAACGGATCGTCACCCAATTTGGCAAAAGGTAATCTTTTTCACCGCCCTTCAAGTCTGAAAAATTTCATCAAAATCGGTTCAGATTTAGATATAGCTCTCATATATATGTATTGCCCGATTTTCCCAAATTTGGCCACAAAACCCTTATTTATCAATCAATCTTACTCAAAGTTGGCTAAATGTAATCTTCCATTGCACTAACTATATGTGCAAAAAATCATCGAAATCGGTTCAGATTTAGCTATAACTCCCATATAAATGTACCGCCCGATTTTTCTAAATTTGATAAATAAATTTATTTATCAACCGATCTTACACAAAGTTGGCTAAATGTAATCTTCTATAGCACAAACTATATGTGCAAAAAATCATCGAAATCGGATCAGATTTAGGTATAGCTCCCATATATATGTATACCCCGATCTGAGGACTATATACACTTGCGTGATGCTATTCATTCAGATGGTAATGTTCAGAATATTGGGAAATTTTGGAACTCCGGATTTATTTATTACGTTCGGTTCAGAACGCGAGTTGGAACCGGGCCAAAAACCGCAAGATCGCCAGAGTATTTCAGCAAAAACTCAAGGTTATGATGGATGTCCTTACTAAGTATCGATTTTTGGTGACACACGTTGTTATATGTACTTGGTGGAATGGCAGAAGCGTGAACTACCGCATGCTCATATACTAATTTGAATGCTGAACAAATTACATTCAAATGAAGTGGATGACATCATATCCGCTGGAATTCCTGATCAAGTCACTGATACCCATCTACACGACATTGTGACAACACAGATGGTGCATGGACCGTGCGGTGCTTTAAATCCATTATCACCTTGAATGGCTGATGGAAAGTGCACAAAACGATATCCGCTGATGGAAAGTGCACAAAACGATATTGCTGAAACAGTCACAGGTAACGATGGATATCCAGTTTATCGTCGCCGCATAATGGTCGAACTATCAAAGTTAAAGTCAAAAATCAAGATATTGAGATCGGAAATGAATTTATTGTACCATATTGCCCGCTTCTGTCACGAATTTTTGAAACACATACAAACGTTTAGAGTTACCATTCGGCGAAATCAATGAAATATTTGTACAAGTATGTCACAAAAGGCAGTGACATGGCTGTGTTTGGTATTGCGTCGGAAAATGCGAAAGACGAAATCAGTAACTTCCAAATGGGCAGATATGTCAGTACTAATGAAGCATTGTGGCGATTATTTTCTTTTCAAATTCATATTGTACAATTAGCAGTGCATTTGGAAAATGGCCAAACACTTCACTTCACTGAGGCTAATGCGGCACAACGAGCTGAGAGACCACCATCGACAACATTAACCAGATTCCAGATTGGCCACAGGTGTTTTCCACTGATGCACTAGGTCGCATGTATACTGTTCATCCTAGAAATGATGAATGTTTTATTTGCGACTGCTGTTGGTTAATGTACGTGGACCAAAATGCTTCGCGCATTTGAAGACTGTGAATGGGCACCAATGTCAAACATATCGAGAAGCATGTCAACTAATGGGTTTGCTGCAGAACGATTCTCATTGGGATTTAACACTTGCGGATTCAGTTATTTCATCAAATGCGTACCAAATACGAACGCTTTTCGCAATTATCATCACCACATGTTTTCCTTCACAACCAATTCAGTTATGGAACAAATACAAAGACGACATATGTGAAGATATTTTGCACCGCTTGCGCATTGAAACGAATAATCCTGATATCCAAATAACCCTATGAAATCTACAATGAAGGATTGATTCTGATAAACAGGTTTTGTGTTCTAAATGCGTTATCAATTAAGTTCGTAGATGTAAATAAAGATGTGCATGTGGTTTCGATCGGACATCATGACAACACAGCAAAAACTATCTGATGGTGCGTAGGGTGACCTATTGACTTTTTTAAATATCTGTAACTTTTTTGTTTATGAATATAAGTATATATATATATATATATATATATATATATATATATATATATATATATATATATATATATATATATATATATATATATATATATATATATATATATATATATATATATATATATATATATATATATATATATATATATATATATATATATATATATATATATATATATATATATATATATATATATATATATATATATATATATATATATATATATATATATATATATATATATATATATATATAAATATGGCGAAAATTGCAGCCAAATCATGTAATATTAAGACGAGGCGCTACGACATCCAAAATCAACCTCGTGCTATTATCCCATTTCATATAAAAACACTACTTTATTTTTATTTCCTTTTGTACTTATTCTACGTTTAAAACAAGGAATACAAATAAGAAAACATTAAATAAAAACAAACAAAAATTGTTGTTGTAATGTGCTTTTCGGTGCACTTCTATGTACCGTTAGATTGCAAGAGTGTGAGACGCAAAAAGTGAAATAGAAGCAAAAACAATTATATAGAAAAAATAATTTCGGTACATTGAATGAAAACAATAGATCAAGGTTTTAGTTGACTACACATTCTTACGGAGAATACGTATTTTAAGTGAATTGTTCAACGTGTTTTTTCTTTTTGAATTTCGCAATATTGAAATGCCTTTTTTAAGAGAAGAAATATATTAGCTCGGGTATCCTAAATTGCAATTTACAGATAGCATGCTACCTTCAAAAGGAGATTGCCTTAAAGTATTATTTCATAATATGAGAAATGTGAATTTAAGTCTTGACCAAAGTGCGATTAGTGATTAAAGAGTGTTGTATTTTTTGGGATCCCAACACAAGATCCCAGCAAAAAAGTAATGAAAAAGTTCTTTTTGGATCCGGAAGTGGTGCAAAATTGACGCAGAAGCGATGAATTTAACATGGGCTTGTCATAGGACGGAAGTCCTCCATTTCAACAGCCGTTGCACTGAATTTGCATTACTTCTTTAGGTGTGATCCGAATTCAATGTTTTAGATGTAGATTAAAAAATTCTGTGATATTTTGTCAAATAAGTAATTTTTATAGTTTGTTATAATTTTTAGTTGATTCTAATGCTTGTCGGAAACGTTTGACCTCAAATATTTTCAAAAATTCACGATATTTTTTAAGATTGGATTTACTTTTTTTTTCGACAAAATTTAAATGATTTGTACCATTTTATAAATTTTTACTCTGCTTTTAACCATTTTCATAAAGCTCCGTTAGTGTTCCGTTAACTAACCAGCTTTTAAACCGTATTATGGACGAAGCTGTCATCTTGCATATATATTCCATATGCCAGTTATGAACTTAACTGACGAAAATTTTTCAGTTAAAGTTAACTGGAGAGAAGATATTTGCAATTTACTTTCTGTTAACTGGCAGTTAAAGCCTAACGGAGCTACATGAAAATGGCCGTAAAAGTATGAAAAAACCAAGTTAAAAAAATTGAATTAAGAGAACTCCCTGGGTAGTTAAAATAAAGAACATCACTGGAAGTGCTTTTAAAGTTGTGCCTTTGGAAGAACTTCCAAATTTTTTTGCTGGGATATCCATAAAGCTGCAAAAAAGTTATTGGCTTGTATAGCTACGTTTGAAAACGTAGAATGGACATATTTCGTTAAGTGTAAGAATAGAGAAAATGATAAAATGCAGCAATAAAAGGAAAGAGTAAGTGGATGGATTGGAAGACTTATTTGACATTGCACATATGGACGCACAGAAATTAATTAAAATCGAAGAGGACAAGCTATTTTTGATTAAACACATAAGTAAAGGACGTCAGGGCGGTATGGTGGGAGCAGACTTCAGTTTAAAACAACAAGGAAGACCGAATTTTAAAGCGCAGGGAAGATCAAGAAAATCGAAACAGAAAATATGAAGAAGCGCCATCAACTTCAACAGGTAATTATAGATACGTTTAAATATATTAATATTTTTCAAATCAAAATTAAACAGCTTTATTAGTTTACGATATTGAACTTTCTGAAATTGAAGAAGAACAAGAAATAATTGATGAAAGCTTTTCCTATTCCCGTGCTCCTAAATCAATCAAAGCAAAAAACAAATATTAACAGCAAGGCTTGTAGCTGTTTTCGATGAATTGGAAATAAGCCAAAGAGACGCAGTACATATATTGACAGCCGTTATTGATGCTGTAGGGCTTAATGCTTCCGATTACGTACTGAGACGCGTTTCAATGGACAAACAACGTTTTCTTATTCGAACATCAACAAGCCAAAATATTATGAAAAAGTTTTCAGAAAATGACCAGCCTTTAACAATCCATTGGGATTCAAAGCTCTTAACATCCATTACAGGAAAAAATGGAGATCGACTGGCAATAATAGCTACCGCACCGGATTTAGAGCAAATTATAAATATACCCGACATTCCATCAGGTACTGTATTGGAAATTTCTTCAGCTGTATACGATGCTTTAGAAGAAAATGGTCTATTACAAACAATAGAAGCCTTTGTATTTGACACAACATCGTCTAATACTGGTCGTATTAAGGGTGCATGTACGCTTTTAGAAAAAGCTTTAGGACGGGATATTTTATATTTTGGACCCAGGCACCATATTTTGGAAATTGTTTTGGCTGCAATGTTTACAGAGGAAAATCTTGGACCATCCACAAGCCCAGATATCACATTATTCAAAAAATTTAAAAAAGCACTGGCCACATATCCACCAAAACAGTTTTATGACAGGTGTAAGTCATTCAAGGATTCATGAAATAATTGGCGACGATAAAACCGAAATTTTGAGCTTTGCAAACAAGAAACTTGGTGAATCCTTTCCAAGATGCGACTAGAAGGAGTTTTTGGAGCTATTTCTTGGAGGAACACAACTACGCCAGATGGATGGCAAAAGCTATTTATTGCCTCAAAATATTAATTTTTAGACATCAGTTTCCAGAATTAACAAAGGTGGAGTTGAATGGTTTAGTTGAAGTTGTTGGGTTTATAGTAAAATGTTACTCACGCTTTTGATTTAATTCAACTCAAGCTGATATAGCTGCTATAAACGATTTCGAATTTTTAAAGAAAATAAATGACTACAAAAACATTAACCAAAAAATATATGAAAAGGCAGTTTCGAAAATGTTGAATCACCTCTACTATTTAAGCCATTGGCTTTGCTTTATTTGATTACCGACTGGATTATGAAACTAAAAGCAAACTAGTTGCAAAAATGTCTGATGACCATCCAGGAGATGAACTAGAGCAAGAAGACCAAATTTCAAAAAAAAAAAAAAAAACTTTCCATGAGAAAAAAAATTTTAAAGGACTATATAGTTAGAGATGTTTCAGTTATATTAGAAGAGCTTTTCACAGTAAAAACGATCAACGCTTCAAGCGATTTAAAATACCTACAAGTTTCTTCAAAGAAAATCCGCGTTCATGAAAATCTAACAGCGACTTCAAAAGAGGGAAAGAAATTGTTAAAAAATTAAGTGTTGTAAATGACTGTGCTGAAAGAGGAATTAAATTTATTCAGGAATACCATGGCAAAATTACTAGGGATGAACAGAAAAACCAGCATTTGACAAAGGTAATTTTCAATCCATTTTTTTGCTAATTTAAGTACCTCATTTTTAACATTTCAGATCGTGCCAAGCTACAGAAAACAATTTTCAAACCATTCCGATTTAAGGCCTTTAAGCAAAAAATTTGAATTATAAATACTTATTTCTTAAACCAATATTACTAATATTGCAATTTACGAATAACAAGGTACAAAATTAAAATATTGTCAAAAATTTGTCTGTTAAAAAAAAAATAATAATTATACCAAAAATAAAAAACTCTTTTTTCTCTCATTTTTATTGTTCTTGACTTCCAATAATTATGTAACTTGATTTATTTCTATATTGAAGCTAATTACAGAGTAATTTTCAAACATATCATAATATCCTGTATAACTTGGACTTTAACCTCGTTGCGCCTCGTTTTAATGTTATCCGGTTTGGTTCAAATTTTAAGCATAAACTTATAGGACTGAATGTAACCAAATTCCGCACCGCGCTCCGTTGAATTTGCAAAACTAACTTCGTCCATACAATCGGCGGTCACCCTAATATAGCACCCAACAAATTTGAAGGATTTCAGATGGTATCGAAAATGTAGATCAATAAAGTGGTGCAGGGTATAATATAATCGGCCCAGCCCGACTTTAGACTTTCCTTACTTGTTTCAATTAAATTTTTTATAGCTCATTTTTTCATATTTTTTATACCCACCACCATAGAATGGTGATGGGGGTATAATAAGTGTGTCATTTCGTTTGTAACACATCGAAATATCGATTTCCGACTATATAAAGTATATATATTCGTGATCAGGGAGAAATTCTAAGACGATATAAGCATGTCCGTCTGTCAGTTGTAATCAGGCTACAGCCTTCAATAATGGCGCTATCAAATAAAGCAAAGACATTTGGCACAGGTGCGTGTTTTGTTTGCAGGCAGGCCATGTTCGAAGATGGGCTATATCGGTCCAAGTTTTGATATAGTCCCCATATAAACCGACCTCCCGATTTGGGGTCTTGGGCTTTTAAAACCCGTAGTTTTTATCCAATTAGCCTGAAATTTCCGGATTTTGCTTCTTGGGCCTCCAGAAACTGAATTTTTATCCAATTTCCCTGAAATTGCAGATCTAGAGGTATTTTAGGACCAAAGATTGGTGTGTCGAAAATGGGGTGCATCGGTCCATGTTTTGTTATAGACCCCATATAGACCGATCTCCCGATTTTATTTCTTGGGCTTCTAGAAACTGTGTTTAAAACCCGATTTGCCTGAGATTGAAAATCTAGAGGAGTTTTGGGACCATAAAGAGGTGTGTCGAAAATGGTTTGTATTGGTCCATGTTTTCGTACAGCCCCCATATAGACCGATCTCCAGATTTTATTTCTTGGGCTTCTGGAAACTGTATTTACTATCCGATTTGCCTGAAATTTAAAATCTAGAGGTATTTTATGACCAGAAATACTTGTCCCGAAAATGGGATGAATCGGTCCATGTTTTGGTATAGCCCCCATATAGACCGATCTCCCGATATTACATCTTGGGCGTCTAGAAACTGTATTTTCAAACCGATTTGCTTGAAATTGAAAATCTAGAGGTATTTTAAGACTACAAATAGGTGTGCCGAAAATGGGGAGTATCGGTTCATGTTTTGGTATAGCCCCCATATAGACCGATTCCCCGATTTGGGGTCTTGAGCTTCTAGAAACCGTAGTTTTTATTCGATTTGCCTAAAATTGGCAATCAATATGTATCTTAGGACCACAAATAGGTGTGCAGAAAATGGGGTGTATCGGTCCATGTTTCGTTGTAGCCCCCATATAGACCGATCTCCAAAATTTACTTCTTGGACTTATAAAATCCCTAGTTTTTACCCAATTTGCCAGAAATTAGAAATCTAGAGGTATTTTAGGACTATAAAGGGGTGTGTGAAAATGGTCCGTGTCGATCCAAGTTTTGGTATAGCCCCCTGTTAGACACTTGTGTTAAATAGAGACATTCACTCCTTGGAAGTGGCATATCTGTGGGCCAAACATTGAATTTACTAAACGAAAGAAGAATGTTCTAGACATAAAATTTAAAACATAAAATATATTATTAAAGTGAAAAATTATATTGAAATAAATTTCTAAAAACTTTCAAAATATTTATGAAGAAAAGTTAGTGCAGTGTGGCAAGTCATAGTGTTCCATAATAAAATTTAATTCTTGGAAGCTGGCTCTATTACCTGTGGTGTTTCAACGAGGAAATATATTCGAGTTGTGTGCTCCCAGAAATTGTTGAATCTTGTAAGTTGGAAGTTGGCCCAAATACAAGGTAACGTTTTCTATTATTATTACTACAATTTGCATACCCAAACCGAACCATTGGGTAAGGAATTTGTCCCATCGCATATTGGACAAATTCCAGGGCTGTCAAAACAGGCAGTCCTCAAACATTGGCGACCGTGACAGGACAATTATTCAGTGGCATTGGATCATTTTTAAATATTCTGAATTTACTAAAATTCAATAGCTAGTGTCTCAATACCACGAAAAAGCATTTTTTACAATTCGTGTGGTTACATAATAGCTAGAACACATTATTGGAATACATTTGTTTTTGCCCCTGGAAATTTTACGCCATTTTTAAATTGCATTCTGTAATATTTTGTGCCGCGAATAAAATCATTTATGTTTTTGGCCCACATCGAATTTCCACCATTTTCTTAATTTTGATTTTTCACATATTGGATTGTTGTTGGAATTTCAAAGGGCAATCACATCGCATACATTGCAATCCTCACATAGGAAATAAATTGCCTCGGTGAATTTTTTACAACAACATTCAAATTATCAACCATATTATATTGATTCTGTCTCAAAATTTAAATTTATTGGGAAGTACATTTTCGAAGTTTTTGTATAAATAATTTTGAACCAAAAAATATACAATGCCAAACAGTGAAGAGATTACACAGCCAAGCCCATCGCTTGAAGAATTAAAACAGCGTCGTGCCTCATCGAAAAGTAGTATTACCCGGATCAAAAATGTTGTTGAAGGGAAAAATACATTGTCTCATACTGAATTAGAATGTCGATTGGGCATTATTGAGTCATACTACAAACAGGCTTCGTATTATCAGAACCAAATTGAAAGGCTGTCTCCTCTAGACGATGGTAGGGCTGATATAGACGAACTTTACATCACTATTAAGACTAAACTTTTAGATCTCATTGGTAGTGGCAGGCGACATAGTATTGCTGAACAATCTTTTTCTGTCCCTCAACACTCATCAAGTCGTCTTCCTAGCTTGAAACTTCCTAAGTTTGATGGAAAGTATTTAGAATACAAAAATTTCATAAATACTTTCAACAATTTAGTCCATAAAGACCCAAATTTTCCAGTGACGGAAAAATTCAACCACTTGCTTTCGTGCCTCAGTGGTGAGGCCTTATCAACAATTAAAGCGTTTCAAGTCACAGATGAAAATTATCAAAGTGCCCTTGATAGACTCAAAGAGAGGTACGATAATGACACACTGATCTTTTTGGAAAATGTGACATCAATGTTTAAAATTTCTAAATCAAGTAAACCTGCCCCAAAGCAATTAAGAAATATTGTAGACACTATATCAGCCCTTTATAGTTCTTTAAAATCACTTGGCTCATATGAACAAATTTGTGATGCATTCATAATTCATTTGGCGATGAGCAAGGTTGACCCGGAAACGAAACAGAAATGGGATGAGTTTATTGAGTACACAAAATTACCTTCGTGGACTGATTGCTGCTCTATGTTGGACAGACGTTGTCAACAACTAGATGCACAGTGCCGAAGAACATCCAAACAACAGAATCCATCTACCTCATCAAATTATTCACATAATAATCAACCTTCAAAGCAGCACTCATTGCTGGCGAAAAATATGGCTCAAGAAATAATTTGCAATCATTGCTCAAAATCTGGTCATTTTATAACAACTTGTCAACGATTCATTGTTGTGACTCCAAATCAACGAATGGAGCAAGCAAAGCAACAGAAACTTTGTCTCAACTGTCTGGCAAAGGGACCCATGTATATGCAGTGTCCATCTCGATATTCATGCAGATTTTGTAAACAAAAACATCACTCGCTTTTACATAAGCAAGAGGAGCAAGAAGAAACTCCGACTACGTCATCTGCCTCAACTCACGGTACATTTCGACAAAATTCTGACTCACAAACAAGTAATGTTATTTTAGCGACTGCTTTGGTTTTAATTCGAGATTCTGAGGGGAATTTTAGAATGGGGAGAGCACTTCTGGATTCTTGCTCTCAAGTTAATTTCATAACGGAATCTTTCTCAAATTCACTCAATTTACGGAAATCGAAAAATACTATAGATATTTTGGGAATTGGTGCTTCTGGTGTAAAAGTGTCATACAGAACGCAAAGTACTGTCCGATCTCGATTAAATAATTTCGAATTGTCCCTCGATTCCTTAATTTCCCCAAAGATAACTGGCTATCATCTTGATGAGAATTTATCGATAACGGATTTCAATCTACCCAACAACATTGAATTAGCTGACCCTGAATTCCATCGTAGGCGTGGTATCGATATGTTACTTGGTGCCGAGTCATTTTTCTCACTTCTTTCTGTGGGACAAATTCGTCTTGGGGAAAATCTACCGACTTTACAGAAGACACTTTTAGGGTGGATTGTTTCCGGAAAATATACAAGTAATCATTTGAATCGACCCTCAAAAACAAGTTATGTTGTCTCAGAAGATATATCAAAAATCAATAATAATGTCGAAATGTTATAGAAATTAGAAACAACAGGAATGCGAAAATCATTTCATTAAAAATGTAGCGGTCCAAAATGAAAGAAGAATCGTTGTGAGATTGCCTCTTAAGGAAGACCCAATGGTTCTTGTTGATTCAAGAGACATAGCTCTTCGTCGTTTTCTTTCTATTGAACGAAAATTAAATAAAAATTCTGAATTGAAGGAACACTACTCAAAGTTTATGAAAGAATATGAAGAGCTAGGACATATATCTCCAATAGAAGAAAAATCGATTTCTTCTCCAAACTATTACATTCCCCATCATTGTGTTTTACGACCTCGAAGTGTCTCGACCAAACTTCGTGTGGTTTTTGACGCATCATGCAAATCCTCATCTCAATTGTCTCTTAACGATATCATGATGGTTGGTCCCACAATTCAAAATCATTTACTCATAACTTTGCTGCGCTTTAGATGTCATAGGTATGGCCTCACAGCCGATATTGAAAAAATGTATCGGCAGGTATTGGTCCATCCTGATGATCGACATTTGTAACTGATTTTATGGCGTGATAATTCTAACAGTTCTATTAAAACATATACCCTGAATACTGTCACATATGGAACTGCATCTGCCCCATATTTAGCAATACGAAGTCTTCATTATGCCGCTGAACAATTTCCCAATTCTCACGAATGTGGCAAGGCTGTTGTCACAAAAGATTTCTATGTTGATGATATGATTACTGGTGCTGATGATTTGCATACATTGCAACTCATCAAGAAGGAGGTAACAGAAATATTGACTCATTCAAATTTCTCTCTCTCAAAATGGCATAGTAACTGTCTCAATCTAAGCTTAACTGATGCTGGTATAAAAGAGGTTCGAATTGACGACGATTCTACTAGCACATTAGGAATATCGTGGTACACCTCAGATGATACTTTCCGCTTTGAATTTCGTCCATCAAAATTGTATTCGCATAATACGAAAAGATCGATTCTGTCTCTTACATCTACGCTTTTTGACCCGATGGGCTTACTCAGCCCTCTAATAATTAAATCAAAAATTTTGCTACAAAAACTTTGGATTTTAAAATGCGATTGGGATGAATCTGTGCCTCAAGAAATTGATACAGCTTGGACTAATATTTTGGCTGATTACCATAAGCTGCCCCAATTAAAAATTTCTAGATTCATTCGTTTAACAAATTTGATTGATCTACAAGTACATGGATTTGGAGATGCCTCGACTAAAGCTTATGGCTGTTGTCTCTATTTCCGCTGCGTCGATTCATTCGGCAATATTGTTACAAATCTAATAGCATCAAAATCTAGAGTTGCCCCACTAAAAACAAGACCTTTGCCGCGGTTAGAATTATGCGCGTCATATTTACTTGCAATTTTTTGGAATCAACTAAAAGATCATTTCGATTATTCTATTTCGAAAATACATTTCTGGTCTGACTCGCAAATTACGTTACATTGGATCAGAACTCATTCATCAACTTTATCAACTTTCGTCGGTAATAGAGTTTCTGAAATCCAAAATTTATCAAATTATATATATTGGCAATATATACCTACAGACCAGAATCCTGCAGACTTAGTGTCACGAAGTTGCTCAGCTATCGAACTGGATAATTCTAATTGGTTTATCGTTTCTACGATCTTCCGAATCTGAATGGCCACCGTTTGATGGTCCGAATATCAGCGAAGAAGAAATGACAATAGAAAAAAGGAAAACAATTTTACTCGCGCAACAAGAAGATGTGCCATATATAGTTCAATTTAGCAACTATTTGAAATGCCTCAGAATTTTCTCATATATTTTCCGATTTCAGTCGAAAAAACTTAGAAACTGCCTCACTATATCTCCTGATGAACTGAATCATTCACTTCATCGTATTATTTGGGCGATTCAACGTCACTATTTTTCGAATGAAATTAAGCAAATAACCAGCTCTGGGACTTTATCTAAACATTTATCGTCTTTGGCTCTCTTCATAGAAGAAGTAGATGGAGTTGAATTAATTCGTGTTGGAGGTCGACTTCTAAATTCCGACTTACCCCAAGATATGAAGTTTCCATTCCTTCTCCCTAAATCTGACCCATTCGTTAAAGTCATGGTAAATCATTTTCACCAATCAAATTACCATGCTGGCCCTAGAGCTCTGGTGTCATTAATACAACAACAATTTTGGATCATCAATTGTCGCTCGTTAGCAAGACAAGTAGTTTAGAACTGCATACATTGCACTCGATATAAGCCAAAGCTTTTGACTCAGGTGATGGGAAATTTGCCAAAGGATCGTGTATCTGGCTCTCGTCCATTCCAGGTTGTTGGTGTTGACTTCGCTGGCCCGATTGCAACGTATCTCAGAATTAGAGGGAAAACGCCCTACAAATCGTATATAGCTGTTTTTGTATGCTTTACGACAAAAGCTGTCCACCTAGAAGCTGTTTCCGACCTTTCGAGTGATGCTTTCATAGCAGCTCTCAAGCGGTTTATTGGTCGAAGAGGTCTTCCATCCAAAATATACTGCGATAATGCCACAAACTTCATTGGTGATGAGTCTAAATTAAAGGAATTTCACTTAGAGGAAACAAAATCCAAAATCGAATCATTTTCTGCCTCAAAACATATTGAATTTGTATTTATCCCACCCAGAGCACCTCATTTTGGCGGTTTATGGGAGGCGGCGGTCAAATCGGCGAAAGGTCACTTATTTCGCACTCTTCCAAATGCACGTCTCACATTTGAGGAATTATCCACAGCTTTAGTGGAAATAGAGGCCATTATGAATTCTCGCCCAATTTCTCCAGCTTCAACTGACCCCAATGAGCTTCAAGCCCTTACGCCGGGACATTTTTTAATTGGTTGTCCTTTACTCAGTTTACCAGAAAGAACAAATTTTGACTCAGATATCTCCCATTTGCAATCATGCACACAGAAAATAGAGTGGTTGGAATTCTGTTGTAGTTATGAACATTCTACATTTAGAATTAAATATAGGTTGTTTATACCAATTTTCTGTATTTACATTTATTTGTTCGTAACTGCAACCATTTGGTGGGATGTTCAACAGATTTTCAGTCGTGCCACAAGATAAATGGTTGTGGCAACCAAATCTACCTCTTTCGAATAATTTTCAGTCAAATTGGTTGATGCGACCAACCGTTGGGAAATTTTTTAACTATCATTTAGTAGCCACCATTATCACATAGAATTCACAGCCGAATGGCATTTGATTTTTTAAATGTCATTTGTGTCAATAAAATTAATTGAAGTAAAAAATTTATTTTTTTCGAACTTTTAAATCGAAGCAACAAAATGGGACAAAACCGTCGATTATTATCAACTATTCACAATGAGTGGGACAGCAACACATTATAATTGATCTAAGAAGAGGATGTTTCATGTGAATAATGGTTTGTATTCGAAATATTTCCGAATTTCTAGCATATAAACTTGAAGGTTGTGTTTCAGCTTGGATCCGAACGTTTGTAAGAATTAAAATAGCGGGCAAGTTGAAATAAAAAGAAAGCAAGTCTGAAATCCGGAGGGCCCGACTATTATTGCCAAGATATTTAATGAATTGTGGGTTTTTGAACAATATTTGGGTAAAATGTTTGTTTTCTTGACATTTGTCGTTTCCCCATCGAACCAACATACTCGTAAATATACATATATTGGGGCTATATTTAAATTTGAATCAAATTTGGCACACATTTCGAAACTATGGCATCTGTGACGATTCGTTTTAAAAATTTACCTATAACGCTAAGTCTACTCTTTGTGCAAAATTTCACGTAAATCGGAGTAAAACTTTGGCGTCTGTGCTCATATGGGTGTAAACCTGTCGAAAGCTATATTTTGGAGCTATATCTAAATCTGGACCGATTTCAGCGAGATCTTTTTACTAAGCTATGGGGTATAATTATCGTACGTGTCATGGTCACCTAATGGGAATGAATTTGTTATATGTTTCGTTTATTTACATTTGTATTC
Source organism: Haematobia irritans (assembly GCF_050003625.1). Classification (NCBI taxonomy): domain Eukaryota; kingdom Metazoa; phylum Arthropoda; class Insecta; order Diptera; family Muscidae; genus Haematobia; species Haematobia irritans. The sequence goes on along the minus strand of NC_134401.1, from coordinate 73,258,484 downwards.
TATAATTATAAGTTTTATTACACGTATGACACTATTTCACAAAAAGGCATAATAATAAAATATTTGATATAAAATCTAAACTTCTTTCATTAAAAGATTGGATGTGGGTAGCGTTATTTAGATAGCGGGACCATTTTTTTCATAATACGGTTATATGTACTCTGAAGGATGATCGACTCAACCGAATGATGAAGGTGACAGCAGAATTTATTGGTTGACAAAATCAACTCTTTATGTCATGTAAGTCATCTTTACCATCGTTCGATTGGCAGGACCGAATTATTTGGGAGACACAACTGCTAACTGATAGTAGCTGCAACTGCCATATGGAGGTTGGCAATAAATTCGATTGTCCCAACCAATCTGTATTCTCTGTGTGGCAAAGAATTTCTGCAGTGTAATCACATTTCTGGCGCAGGTGGCATAAAGAATATTTGACTCAACTTCAACATCGTCATAAATGGCAAACCCCGCAGCAAGAGCTAAATGTCAATGATATGGTAATCGTCCATGAAGATAATGTCCCACCGATGAAATGGATCACTGGCCGTGTAACAAACATTGTCCCAGGTGCTGATGGTTATGCTAGAGTTGCTGATGTGCGGACTCCAACTAATCTACTTAGACGTCCAGTGGCAAAGTTGGCGAAATTACCAATTGATTGAAACCAAGGGTTTCAATGGGGCCTGGCATGTTAAATCACCATGATTTTATTATTATCAAATATTATACATGAATTCAAATTACCAATCATTTATTTATTTTAATTCAACATAAAAATTGTTTGAAATTACTTTGAATTCAAGTCTTGATATTGAATCTCTATTTTTTGTATCTCATACTGGCATCCCTACTACCAATATCGTAAATGTCATTCTTGATTCTCTACTTACAATATTTTCGTTTTTGTTGTTGCAACACTTTGGGGCAACGATCAACATATACATAATGTAAACAGAAGCTGACATACATACATATGTACATATATTATAACTGTCTCTACTTTTTGTATTATTATTTGAAGTTTGGCAAATAATAAATCATTATTGAAAAGTGTTGAAAGTGAAACGATCGTGTTTTATTACAGTGGGACAGAAAATGTGTTAAAAGCATTGTTTACATAGAGACATTCGATGTAATTGGAACAAAGTGTATTTGATGAGAGATAGTGATAATACTTTAGAAATTATTCTGAAATAATTATTGAGCTAGACACTTGTGTTAAATAGAGACATTCACTCCTTGGAAGTGGCATATCTGTGGGCCAAACATTGAATTTACTAAACGAAAGAAGAATGTTCTAGACATAAAATTTAAAACATAAAATATATTATTAAAGTGAAAAATTATATTGAAATAAATTTCTAAAAACTTTCAAAATATTTATGAAGAAAAGTTAGTGCAGTGTGGCAAGTCATAGTGTTACATAATAAAATTTAATTCTTGGAAGCTGGCTCTATTACCTGTGGTGTTTCAACGAGGAAATATATTCGAGTTGTGTGCTCCCAGAAATTGTTGAATCTTGTAAGTTGGAAGTTGGCCCAAATACAAGGTAACGTTTTCTATTATTATTACTACAATTTGCATACCCAAACCGAACCATTGGGTAAGGAATTTGTCCCATCGCATATTGGACAAATTCCAGGGCTGTCAAAACTGGCAGTCCTCAAACACCCCCTATTAGACTGATCGCCCGACTTTAGATTTCGTAGTTTTTACCCAATTTGTCTGAAATTGGAATTCTAGAGGTATTTGTGGAACATTAAGAGGTGTGTCGAATATTTTGAGAATTGTTCCATGTTTTGGTATAGCCCCCATATAGACCTACCTCCCGGATTTATTTCTTATGCAGCTAGAATCTGTAGTTTTTATCCACTTTGCCTGAAAATGTAAATATTCTGGTATTTTAGACCCTCAAAAATTTGTATCGCATTTATTTCTACCGGTCCATTATGTAAGACATTGATCGATCGACTGATTTCACTTCTTGAGGGTATAGCAGAAGCACTGATCATAAAAATTGCTTGAAACTAAAAGTTAAATTTCCAGATTTTACTCCTCGTTATCATTAAATAATGGCGGTAAAAATCAACGGATTTAAGATTTCAAATCAAGGCTTTTTTCATCATTTACACGATATGTTTATGATTTCTCCAAAATTCAAAGAAAATTGGTTCTTATAAATCCAGAATCTGATCTAGTCTTCAAGGTAGAATCTTTTAATTTTATTCGGGATGTGTACTGGTTGAATTGATCTGCTTGGGAGAATATCTGTCATCAAACCCCCTTAAATCCTACATATATTATCAAGATAACCGCACTATTTGATTCATGGTGGTGGGTATTTAAAATTCGGCCCGGCCGAACTTACTACTGTATATACTTGTTTTTTTTTTTTTTCAAATAGGTTAAAAAGAATTAATAAAATGGTACAAATTATTCAAATGCCGAAGAATGCTAGGCTTTAGATATTAAACTAGACATACATTTAGGAATTAAATCACAAGTTCAACCACAGCTTTATTTCATAAATATCAGACGTCAAGCATTCACTTATAATAAAGAAAGTAACTTACAATTTAGACGACAATGTTAAGAAATAAAACTATATATTGCCATCGGCAACTGCTACCAAAACCCAAGTAATTCGATTGTGCATGAAAGTCTTTAGCGCAACTTTGTGTATTTACATCTTTAATTTTATATAAAAACAATGGAAAATCGTAAATAGGTTTTCAAATTCTGAAAATTTTTTGGGGGGATCTAAGCCCCCTCCCCAGATTTCCTACCGGTTTCTGCGCCATTATGCCAAATTCCGGTGATGTTTCAGCTAATTTTCTCCTTGCTTGTGGTATAGTATTTTCATAGTAATTGTTTGGCATACTTTTGCGGGGTTCATCCTTTTGTAAAAGGCTATAATCTGGCTATGTTTGTATACTATTTACAATAAGCGTTTATCTTATACATAAACAAAATATATCAACATCGAAATCAGAGCTTCCCAGCCCAATTTGCTTTGCATCCCCAAAAACTTTATCGATTTTGTTGTGCTCTCCCACATATTCCACTTGGTCAACCTAAAACAAATTTTATTTATCTACAACAAAAACACAGAAATAAAATTGTTAACAAGAACTAAACATATGTTAAGTATACACGCGTTTTCGTTCAGAAAATGTGTCATGAAGCAAAATATATTTAATTTGTTGCAAAAAAGTCTTAAATTCGCAATAAAAAAGAAAATAAAAAATTAAAGTGGTTTGTGTCTTCGCTAAAACAACTTTAGAAAACAACTTTAACTTCACACCCTTAAAAAATGATAATGATTAAAAATAATAAAATATAACAATGTTAATGAATATTTATATAAAAAGTTAACCAATTAGTGGGAACTTTAGCAACAATTCAATTCTATTCATTAACTAGTTTGTATGTAATATTTGAGATTATTAATGATAAAGCACATCCCGAACCACTTTCAACTTTATGTATACGAAAAGCTTTTTTTCCATAGATAAATTGACGCAAAATTGTATCAGAATTTGTAAATATATGCGAAGACAAAAGTGGATATAAGTTAGGGATGCCAGACGTGCTCTTTTTTACAAAATGTGCTCTTAAGACAAGATAGGCCAAAAGAGCACGCAAAAGTGCACTATTTTTAGTTAAGTACTCTTTTTGTGCCCTTTGTATGCATCACAAAAAATATTACTCCAACGCGATTCAATAAATGGTAAAAGTAAACTGAACATACGTAAATGTCACATTACGAGATTTTCCTACGCCGTTATTTTGTTTTACTTTATATATCAGAGTGGAAGAAGAGCAAGCCGATGCTGCTTCTTCACTTTGTACTCTGTTCTAAATGTAAACAAACTTCTTTCAATAAAATGTTTTAACAAAAACAACAACAAAAATTACTTACCGAGTATTGTAAGAAAATTAGTTTGAGTTGAAAGTGGTTTATTTTATGTATATGTTATGAACCTTTTTATGTTTAAATGAATTATTATGGAATTAAATGTTTTTATTTTAAAAAGTGTGCTCTTTAGCCGTTGCAAATAAAGTGAAAACCTACAACAAATTATTGCATTGCATATTTGTTAGATTAGGTTGGTTAGGTTAAAGTGGCAGCCCGATTAAGATTCAGGCTTACTTAGACTATTCAGTCCATTGTGACACCACATTAACTAAAAGTACCTATTACATATGGGCACTTCTAGTTTTAACCACTGAACCTTCTCCATTATTTTCTTCTGTTGAACCAACCAGAATGTTCCAACCAGAATGTTCCAACCAGAATAGCAGACTGCTTAAGTTAACGTTTTCCAGGTCCACCAGTAATCTAAAGATATATGCCCCTAAAATTTGCTTACGCCTTACACAAAATGCAGGGCACTCACACAAGAGGTGTTTAATTGATTAATGTTCTTCCGCGTCATGACAGCTCATTATAGTCATTATACTTCTCACCAATAGTTTTTGCAAAATTGCCTATCAGGCAGCGACCCGTTATAGCAGATATCAGGAGTGATATCTGGCGTCTCGAGAACACTAGCATATCTGTGTGCGGTTGAAGTTTAAATGGGGCCATATTTGCTTGGTGTCGTTACAACCCTTGCAATTCTCCCATCACGCAGTAAGAGTTGGCAGGTAGCCAGAGGCATACCAACAGATTCTAGTTCCCTTGGAATATGTAAGGTAATTGCTAGCCTTGCTAGCTCATCTGCTTCGCAGTTCCCCGGTATGTTCCTATGGCCAGGCACCCATATTAGGTGAATATTGTGCTGCTCAGACATCTCATTGAGAGATTTGCGGCAGCCGATGGCCGTTTTCGAGCTGAGGAACACACAGTCCAAGGATTTTATTGAAGGTTGACTGTCTGAGTATATATTAATGCCAATATTGCTTGGAGCATTACTTTTTAGCCAATTCACCACTTCTCTTATTGCTAACATTTCAGCCTGAAAAACACTACAGTGATCAGGTAATCTTTTCGAAGTTCCAGATCTTTAAAATATACTCCGAAACCCACTTGTCCATCCAATTTGGAGCCATCAGTGTAGAAATCTATATAGCTTTTATTCCTCGGGGTCCGTGTACACCACGCCTCACTGTTGGGAATTAGAGTCTAAAACTTTTTGTCGAAAAGTGGTCTCGCCAAAGTGTAATCCACTACGCTAGGCACATCTGGCATTATTTTGAGGACCGAACTGTGACCGTAACCTTATTCCGACCACAGCGATAGCTCGCGCAACCGCACAGCCGTTGTTGCAGGTGACTGTTTGGCCAAAATGTCTAAAGGAAATAGATGCAGTATGACATTAAGGAAATTTGTTCCTGTCTTGCTGAATGCACCTGAGATACACAAGAACGCCATACGTTGAAACTTGTCGGCTGCTAAAGAGCCGGCCACCAGACTACAACGCTATATATCATTATAGGTCTAACTACTGCCGTGTATAGTCAATGCACAATTTTTGGTTTTAGTCCCCACTTTTTTCCTATTGCCTTTTTGCACGAGTACAAAGCTACCTTTGCTTTCCTCGCCCTTTCTTCAATATTAATCTTAAAGTTCAGCTTCCTGTCCAAAATAACGCCAAGTTATTTTGTGGGAGTTTTGCGATCTTTGCAGCACATGACTAGTTCTGTCTTTGCAGGATTTACCCAAGACCATTATCTTCCGCCCATTTCTCAGTCATCCGTAGGGTTCTCTGTATAATATCTCTGATTGTGAATGGGAATTTTCCCCTGACTGCAATCTTTGCAGCACATGACTAGTTCTGTCTTTGCAGGATTTACCCAAGACCATTATCTTCCGCCCATTTCTCAGTCATCCGTAGGGCTCTCTGTATAATATCTCTGATTGTGGATGGGAATTTTCCCCTGACTGCTAGCGCCACACTATCTGCGAGCTTTTATCCTCTCTTTTTATAGGGAAACCAGAAGGTTGCTTATAGCAACATTCCAAAGAAGAAGTGATACTCCACCTTGGGAGTGCCTCTGTTCACAGACCTTTGTATGTTTGCTTGTCCTAGTGTGGCTGAAATACGTCTCTACGTTAGAAGTTCGTCTAACAGCCTAAGTATACCTGGATCAACATTCAGAGCTGTCAGTCCATTTAATATCGAGCTTAGATGGATGTTACTGAATGCCCCTTCGATGTCTAGAAACGCCACGATTGTGAGCTTTCAATAAAGCTGACTAGTTCATGTAATGCGGTCTCAGTAGAACTGCCCTTCGAGTATGCATGCTATCGTTTCGAGAGCAAACTTGAATCGAGGCTAGTTCTAAGATAAATATCTATCATCCTTTCTAGAGTCTTAAGTAGGAATGAAGATAAGCTGATTGGTCGGAAATCCTTCGCACTCGAGTGAGAGGCTTTTTCCATTTTAGGTATGAAAACGACTTTTGTTTCCCTCCACTTTCCTTGAATATATGTTAAGTTGATACATGCTTTCTATATCGCCGACAACCAGGGGATGATTCTGTCAGTCACTTCTTGTAACTCCGCCGGTGTAATTCCATCAGGTCCGGGGGATTTGAATGGTCCTTAGCTATTTAACGCCCATTTTATTCCAGATTCCGATACAATTTCCTCGATAGCCCCTGTGGCACCGCCAGAACATGGTTCAACCGTCCGATTTCCAGGAAAATGTGTGTCGAATAGTACCTCCAGCGTCTCCTCACTGGACGTTGTCCAATTGCCCTCCGATGTTTTAATGAAACCTGGAGCGGAGTTCGTGGTTGCTAGTACTTCAGTAGTCTGGAAGCCTCGGACGTATTCTCAATACTGGTGCAGTAATCATTCCAAGAGTTATGCTGAGCCTTTCTCAGTTCCCACTTGTATCCTCTCAGATTCTTTTTGTAAGCGTCCCAGTCCTCAGGAGCTGTGGTGGACATTGCTTTGTTAAAGAGCTTCCTGTAGGATTTGCTCATATTACTTAACTCCGTAGACCACCATGGTGGTCGATTTTTCCTCTAGGGCATGCAGCTTTCAGTGAGATGTTGAAGGCCTTAGTAATCCTCTCCACTGCATGTTCGATATCTTGCACAGTACTCATATTTGTCTCTGGTATTTTCGGTATCATCATATTGAACGATTCCCTATACCTATTCCAATCAGCTTTCCTAACATTTGGCGGAAATATGGTCTTGGTGGTATGAACATCAAATTTGAAACTGATGTAGCGATGATCTGAGAAGCTATGTTCACTTAAAACATGTCAATCAGATATCATTTCATTCAGTTCTTGCGAGGCCAAGGTGACGTCCAAAACCTCTTGCCTGTTTTTAGTGACAAAGGTTGGGGCATCTCCTTTATTGCAAACTACCAAATTAGTACCCAAAATAAACTCTAGGAATGACTCTCCTCTTGTATTAATGTCACCACTTCCCCATATACTATGATGTGCATTTGTATCGCAACCCCTAATGAGTTTTGTCTTTGCATATAACAAACACTTCTTTCTAATTTTGGTTATAAATTAATATTTCGAAATGTTTCGTACGTTCTTTCGTAGTATATAATTGACGTTTTGCTCAACTTACACATTTGAGGTGTTTTAACAAAT